>NC_057814.1:208642951-208658941 GCF_018294505.1 Triticum aestivum | reverse complement strand
TGCCCTAGACGGCGGTGACGAGGTCGTTGAGGACCCCGATCATCTCCGCCGGCGAGTAGATGGCGACGGGCAGCGCGGTGGAGGGCGGCGGCGTCTGGCCGGTGGAGGCGCCGGCGGTGGAGTCCAGCGGCACGGCGGGGAGAGCCAGCGGCGCGGTGGAGAGAGGCAGTGGCGCGGTGGTGACGGGCAGCGGCGGGTTGGGTGATGGTGCAGACATGATCGGAACCGAGCTACCTGATACCAAATTGGTAGGAGTTAGGATCCTACCTGGTCTGGGACGTAGGTTGTACGGGAAGGGGGATGGTTGACGGAGATACGATCGCGGCTGCCAGCTGCGGGGCGCCGTGGCGCAATGAAGAAGAGGCGGCGGCGGCGCAAGAGGCGGCTAGGTTTAGGTCTCCCGGCTCCCTTCGAGAAGCCGAGCAAATAATGATTGCTTCTTGCTTAATTAGATCGATACATCTCCTCTCCTTATATAAAGAGGTTTACTTGACTCCTAAGCAAACGATCCTAATAACGATAAGATAGTTGAATTAAGCTCCTAATAATAATAAGATAATTTAGGTCAGAGCTCACTGGGCTAAACCCCTAATATGTCGGTCATAATAAAGGTAAACACATAAGGTCCACCCATGGTCAAACAGGGCATAGTACGATAGTACCTATGCCGTATCTATACAAGAGCGACATGTATACTCGTAACATATTCGGATGTATTCATAGCGTAGAAGAATTATCAATATTTTTTAACAATTTTTCAGTGCACACAAGTGCACAAATCACGGTGCGAACGAACAAACCTGCTCGGATGCGCATGTGCATGCCCCTGCGAATTTTCGGCAATTGTGATGTATTGAAAAGAAAAAAAATGCTTCTTCACCTCGACGTGGACATCATGTTTCCCTGCATATGTCCGCGACCGCCAACGTAGGATGGATGTCCATGAACCGTACTTTCTACTTTCATATTAAGTGTCGTTGGTTTAGTACAACACTCAGTATAAAACAGATATAGTACTTTTTAATTTCTTTTACATGTGGCTATGCTTGATTAAATCCATCCAGCGATCACATGCATGCATGCCAAAACTACAATACTCCCAAACTGCCAGTGATTTCTGTTTTGGCGTGTGGCTTTCCTAACAATGAAATGATATCATCTAATGATGCGGCGGCCCCAATCTCTCATGTGCCAAAATGCAGGACCGGTAGACATCCAAAAAAGAAGCTTCGGGGATTATCGTGTTTTTGTTTTAGTGTGAAGGGTTAAAGGGTGCATGATTGCGTTTGGAGCTTGTGGTTTTGACAGGCGAGCGGATCCTTCCGTAGCACCGACTAGAAACAAGCGAGGCACATGCATTCCCGATTCTCGAAGAAACACTCTTCGATTCATATTGTTTGTCGTTGAAACTTTGTGGGGAGGAGGAGCGCCTTGGATACAATAGCAAAATAAAACTTGCGAGCTTCATGGTTGACGAGCCCAATGACCATGTTGTGTCCACTCGATACATCGCACCGTAAAACTTATGACAACGTTGTAAATGGTGTGCCATCGATGCGATATTGACTTGACATTACGTTCATGGATGAAGTGCATGTCGTAGGGCGCGAAGTTTTTTTGCACATGAAACGAAGTATGCACGCGCCGTCAAAAGATCGTGCCCATTGAGTTTCTTCATAGAAAGTCCGCATATACGATGAACCATGCATTGCACAACAACTCATCGAATACCCCGCCAACGAATTACGCTAGAAAGCAATAAAAAGTTCAACAAAAGAGCTCAATAGCATTTGATTGAACATCTGCCAAGTGTGGTGTCCGCCATGGACATTGTCGGCAGGGGACGGAGGGTTCCTGTTTGCGGAAGGATCTTGAGTGGACGACGACATGGTCCAAGACGGACAGTCGCATTGGTGGGGGCTACTGACATCCTACGATGCCTGAGCAACGGTCGACGGGGAGGGTGATGATGGAAAGTAATGGGGACAGGGGCGGAGTGAAATAAAAGTTGACCAGGAGGGTGATTTGAGTGTGCATGGGTGTCGGAGTCCTTCGTGACAGCGGTCTGGACTCCCCCAAAGCCACGCTATTTTTTTTAAATAATACATTTTTTTATTAATTTTCATAAATATTACGCTGGGTAATTTTTTTTCAAAAATAATACACCCTCGGCCGCCTAGTCGGTCCACAGCAGGCCGATTGGACTCCAGTCGGCCTACAGCTGGCCGACTGGCCCCTGTCGGCCCACGCTAATTAGCTCGTTGTGGGCTAATTGTTTTTGCAAAAAAAGTAGGCATAAAAAATATGTTTAAAAAAATGTTAATTATGTAATTAAAAAATATTAAATGTGTATAAAAAATGTTCCTGATGTATACAAAAAATGTACAATATATATGCAAAAAAGTTGACATAAAAAATATGTTTTAAAAAGTGTTAAGCATGTATTTAAAAATTGTTAAATGTGTGTATAAAAAATGTTCCTTATTTATACAAAAAATATAGAATGTGTATGAAAAAAAGTTGACACCAAAAAAATATGTTTGAAAAGTTGACATTTTTTCAAATACATGATTAAAAATTGTTAAATGTGTGTATAAAAAATGTTTCTTATCTATTAAAAAAATATAGAATGTGTATGAAAAAAAGTTGACACCAAAAAAATATGTTTGAAAAAAATGTTCCAGTTCCATAAAAAAAGAGCAACCAATCATACTTAGGTCCGTGATCCTCCCATACCGGATCCGGAGCTGCAACATTTTTTTATACACGTTTAACCTTTCATTCCAATACATGAAACATTTTTGTGTACTCGTTGAACATTTTTTCAAATACATGATTAACATTTTTTTCAAACATATTTTTTTGGTGTCAACTTTTTTTCATACACATTCTATATTTTTTGTATAGATAAGGAACATTTTTTCAAATACATGATTAACATTTTTTTCAAACATATTTTTTTGGTGTCAACTTTTTTTCATACACATTCTATATTTTTTTTGTATAAATAAGGAACATTTTTTATACACACATTTAACAATTTTTAAATACATGCTTAACACTTTTTAAAACATATTTTTTATGTCAACTTTTTGCATATATATTGTACATTTTTTGTATACATCAGGAACATTTTTTTATACATGTTTAATATTTTTTAATTACATAATTAATATTTATTTTAAACATATATTTTTTATGCCTACTTTTTTTGCAAAAACAATTAGCCCACAGCGAGCCAATTAGCTCCAGTCGGCCTACAGCTGGCCGACAGGACCCAATCAGCCCACAGTGGGCCGACAGGCGCCAGTCGGCCTGCAGCGGGCCGACGGTGTATTATTTTTGAAATTCTTTTATCCAGCGTAATATTTATGAAAATTAATTAAAAAATGTATTATTAAAAAAAATAGCCAAAGCCACCACCAGTTTGCCTCCAATTGCGAGAAAACAAATGTCTACACCAGTCCGCAAACCGATGAGGTACCGCGTTAGATGGCAAAATACATATGGATTGATCGGTCTGAATGGATACAGACTATTTAAGGTCTGTGTTGGCGATGCCCTGACTATTTATTTTTGAAGCGTTTCTTGCCAAACCCCGGGTTCGAAACCCACATTTGACACTGGAGTGGATGTAAGTGCATCTCCAACGGCGACCAGTAAATTTCCTCGCGGATAAGGGCGACCAGTCCATGGACACTGATGTCAGAGGCCGCCATCAAACGATGGTCGCGTACATTCCAACTACTATTCGAACTAACTAGACGAAACTTGTGCAAACACAGCTAGATTTCATATAACCTGACGGATTTCATTACATTCCGGATATACTTCATCTAAGCTCGTCCGGCTCTTGGGGTATAATTAGTTTACCTAATCTAAATGATCGCCGACGTCTGTTCCCCGTGTTCGGCCATGAGCCCCGAGAACTGAAACTTCACCTTCTCCAGCTCCGCTTCGGCGCTCTCCAGCTCCGCCTCCGTAACCTCTGCTTCTGGAGCCCCAGGAAGTGAAGTTGTCCACCTCCACGTCGCTGCCAAGTGGCTAATCGGCCGACGATATTCGGGCCCACCAAGCTTGGCTTCAACGGGAGGGGAGCAGCGGTGGACTTCTTGGGACCTGAGCGGTGGCGACCTACCGTGCACTACTCTTCCCCGTTGCCGGTGGCACCCGCGGACGTGCTGCCATCGTGGTCCTGGCAGCAGGGCACGGCCTCGGCGGAGCCGACAATGTCCTCTACCTCGTAATCGGTCTTTCCCCACACCTCATCCTCCGCCTCGCCGAACTCCTTGAAGGTGGCCCCTCCAGTTCCGCCCGCCGCTAGCTGTAACGCCAGCGGGCGAGACGGATCTCGCGGGCAGAGCGGTACAAATCGAGCAATGCCGCCTACTCCGCCACGTCCACGTCCGGCGCGATCTCCTTGCCAGCGTTGAGTTGCTCCTCCGCCTGCTGGTGCTCTTGGAGGAGGCCGAGGTTGTAGGCAGCGTCGGCCTGTGCCTCCCAGAACTGCTCGTCCCGCTCCTCCCGCACCATGTCCACGTAATGGGCACGGGCCTCGCCGATGGTCATGGTGCAATGCACCGGCGAGGGTGGCGCCGGCAAGGAGGGTGGCGTCGGCTTGTCTTCGACCGCGTCATCCATTGGGACGTCGTCGGCCTTCGGTTGCCTATCGACGGCAATGGCGGCCATCTCCTTCTTCTGCTCCGGCAACATGCCATCCCAGAGAGCTTTGGCGCGCGAGGAGGTCATGGTGGGAGTAGTGTGGAAGAGGAGAAATGTACCGGAGGAGGATGGATGCGGTTATGGCAGGGGCTGTAGTTTATATAGCGGGAGTAAGGCAATGTGGGTGGCAGGGACGGACGACTGGCCTGGAGTAGGTTCCTCGGCAACCGCGTGGCACTAATGTGGGCGGCAGACGGACTGACGGCCATGATGTCGTTTAAATGCGGAGCACTCGCGTGCACCGGGAAGCGGCGCTCTCTTGGCTGGCGCGCCGCTTCAATGTCGACATCACTGAGAGGTCGCGTCCGTTCTGACTGGCATGAATGCAGCACTGACGCTCTGAAGCGGCGACGCTTCGGGAGGGAAGCGCGCGGGCGAAGGAGTTTTAAGTGGGCCAAGGTGGTTAGAAGCGAGCTGCTGTTCGGACGTCCGCAATGCCCCCCACATTTGTTTTTAGTTTGTGGGAGAAAGTGCGTCCGAACTGCTCTGCTGACCGATGCAGGATCATGTTGGATGGCACAACACGTGTGGATAGCACGGTCTGGACGGTTGCTGGCAGTTCGAAGCTGGCCCCTAAAGTAGCATGATATGATATATATATATATATACCCATGCGGCATGGCCGCCATGCCCTGATGCGCACCTGGCATGACAGCTCAGAACTGCATGCCACCCTCAATTCATGATTAAACCCTAATAACTTCCGCCGGAATAACCAGCGACATGAGTTGCCTCCCTCGGCCTCACCGACACACACCGTAGCCATCTCCATCCACCTCATCATTGGCCGCGAGCTCACGTGGTCACGCCACCACACCAGTCTATTACACCGCTTGGTCGTGCTTCTGCAAATTATTGCAAGTGGTAACACCTCCGGAATGTCGCGTATTCACATTTCCAGACCAACATGCACTGCCATGTGAACAGCAAAAAGATTAAGAAAAGAAACAGCAGGGCATGTGAATCTTGCTTCTTCTTTTTGCTTGATTGTACGGTTTAGACTTTAGAGTATGTATATCACGCCAGAAGCTGTTACAGTAGTACCGGTATGAGCATCATGTGGAGTGATTGATGTATGTGATATGCATGTGCGGCTTTCATAAACCTGAATCTTCTTTCTCAGAGCTTCATACCTCCGACTAAAATTCTCTGGACCAAACACTGCAAAACAGCAGACAGCACAGCGTAAATAATTATGCAATGAGTTAATTTGTCGCAACTGCTTTTTGGCTAGAGTAAAACCGTCAAAGCCGGGGAATCCTGTTCTATAGTACTCCATTCATGAGATTTTTTACTACGTTTGTCCGAAGTCAAATTCTCCAAAGTTTGACGAAGTTTATACGAAAAATTGTTAACGTTCACAATACAACATCAATGTCATTAGATCCATCATGATATATTTTTCTATTATATTTATTGCAATACTACTTGTGGCCTTGTAGGAAAGCACGGCATGCCTTGCTAAAGTTTATGGATCCTTTTGTCTATCAAAAGGTTTATGGGTTCTAATTATTCCACTAATGCAACCGAAATGCTCTGTCACTACTCAGAAACACCACATGATGAGAAAAAAAATGCAAAAAAGGAACTCCACATGATGAAACTCATGGGGCTACCTGCATTACCCATCATGTATTTGAGAAAGCATTTTTGCCCACCCTTTTTTTTGTATCACTACATTTTCCTAACTCATTTGCTTTTGTAATTTACACCAAAGCAAGTGAGGATGGGCACAATGATGCAAAAAGGAGTTGTCCTGCTGTGTTTTCCAAAAGAAAAAAAAGAAGGCACTAAATTACAGAAAATGTATATATTTTTAGCGAAAAGTCCTTCAATCTATTAAAAATAACTAATAAGTAACATCAGCACAAAGATCACAAAAGGTGAAAAAAAATACACTGGGTCCATGGACGACCTACCGGCAACTACACTCACTAGAATGCTAAAGGTGTGCCGTCGTCATCACCCCACACATAGTGCCGGTCAAATCTTGTTGTAGTTGACTGCCGCGAAGTCGTCTTGCTAAGGCCCCAAAGAGCCAGTGCACCGGAACGACACTCGTCATTGATGAAGAAAATCATAGATCGAAAGGAACATACATGCAACCACACCAACGGCCACGAGCGCTGGCCAAATCCAGATGGATACATATGAGACCAGCACCGACCGTATATGAACAGATCCTCCAAAGACCAATGTCGACCAGACTCAGGCATATCCGTCGAAAATACACCATCACGCGCCTTCCTCCAGCGGTAAGCGCACCACAAGAGCGGGGATGGGGCGGAGTGGACATTATTCTAACTATGTGTCGCCATTGTCTCACTACCGATCAGGACATTAAAACTACCCCTAGATCAACCGCTGGCCATGGGAAGAAAAACTACCCCCTCCCACGACGCTGATGAGGCCGACTAAGGAGAAAGGTGGTCGGTGAAGCGACGGGAGGAGGCTTCTAGGGCGAGTCACTTTCCTCTCAAGAGTGACCAGATGTCTGGCCAGAAATACATATATCATCGGAGTTTAGAAACATGAAAAGAGGAATTTTTAGAACCAAACCCCATCTTTAAGAACGTAAAGAAAATCACATTTTAAGTTTTCTAAAAGTGCAGATAAATCATACGTGTCATTGGGTAGATAACCATGTAGATTTTCATAAGGTTGGGACCATTTCGTGACATGAGCTTTCTCACTGTGCACCTTTTACACATGTTGCGAATGTCATGCATGTAGTTTCCAAAAAAGTAGCAAGTTCTTTTACACGGTAGTCAAACTCATTGGTTCACCAACCCATTGATGGTCACTGCGCCTAGGATCTAGACTGGCCCCACAGACTAATACTAGCCTTTCCTGCGTGCTTTGAGCTCATTCATGCACACCTGTCATCAACTTTCCGGTCGGTCGTTCATCTTCAAATTGCTTCAAGCAAAGCATGCTTAACTTTGAGATTCTTTTCGGATGGACTCGCGAAAAAGATGGTGCGGGTTGTTGATATGAGTAGTCTATCATTCCTATTAAGCCGGGATGTCATAAATTTTAACTCCATGCCTACATGTGCAAACAACCAGATGAACATCTTTATTTTCTTCGAAAAGGAGGAATACTCCATAGTCTCTGCATAGGTTGATGCACATAAACATCCATATATGAGCTATTAATTATTCAACAGTTTCCACCATTAACATTGAACAAATTGGCTTACAAAAGATAAAATTACAAAGCCATCCACAAAAGGATCCGCCTCACAACATTATTTTTATAAACCAACCATGAATTGTATGAATATGACCAGACATAAAATAAAAACACTACTCCTAAACAAAGCTTTCAAGAATAATTGAGACCCACGCTTTGATGTTGATAGATCCAACCATGAACATCATAAGGCATATGCGTTGCAATGCAAGATGTAAATCTACTACGAAAGCACATAATGTTGTGCTAAAATTACGAACCCGTCAATTGATGGATATGTCAAGGTTTATTATCATTTTTGTGAAGAAATACTAATTATCCTACTACAGCTAAAATGCACTAACAAATCACAACTAAAATGCATAAGAAGGAAAAGGAGGAGGGTCTCTTTGATTTACATGATTTAAAAAATGCAAGAATGGGAAAAACACAGGAACGAAGTGACATGCCATCCTGAATACTACATGATTAGTATGGATTCTTCACATGAGGTTGGATTAGATGATTTTTTTTTATTCTATGAAAGCCAGTACAAATGAATAATAATGACAAAGTCATATGGATTATAATCCTATGAATCAAACCAGCAATGTAGGAAAAATAATAAGAGTTAGAATCCTCTAAAATATTCCTTTAGGGTTATTTTGATTCAAAAGATTTTCATATGAATCTTGGAGGATTAGAATACTCATGTTTCCCTATATTGGTTGTTTGATTCATAGGATTGAACCCTACATGAGTTTTTTCTTTAGGATTCCTTTATACTACCTTCTATAGGAATTTTAGTTTATAATCATACGGTTTACAATCCTAAGGAAAAATCATATCGTTTACAATTGTATGAATCAAACAACCCATGCAGGAAAAGTACATATAGTTTACAATCCTATGAATCAAACAACCCACATAGGAAAAATTCATATGGTTTCAGTGGATTGTAGACCTAAGAAAAAAACATATGGTTTACAATCCTATGAATCAAACAACCCACGTAGGAAAAATCTTTTTTTAATAAAGGGTGCATTTATTATGCTGAAAATGTACCATCAAGCGAATGCATCACGTGATGAGCCATACTCGGCCTCTGCATGTTGGGATGCACACAAATAAAACTAACAGTCTGGCATAAGTAAATAAAATGACATATTGGCAATAGTAAAGTCACATGAGACCAACACTATGCCTGTGTCAAAGGAGGATGTGGGCCGATCTGGCGATTATCCTACCATGCATGTTGGATAGAAACCTCAATGCCAACACACTTCAACTGCATGAACACTGTCTTGAATATTGGTTGGTACTCCGTTTGGCGTAGTGTAGACCATGGATGGAGCCAATGCGTACAATTGTATATAACCCGCAAAGGAGAAGCGTTTTTGCCCTTAAAAATAAAATCATTTATACACAGCCAAAGCGATTGTAATAAGATAGATGCTCCCATTCTTATTAGTGTGCAACCTATTTGGTATTTTGTCAAGCCAGTGGCCATTGATATTGGGAACACTAGTGGGTAAATACAAATTAGACGCTATTTGGATGACCGATCACATACAATGTGCAAACTTGCACAGGAATAAGAGGTGCTTGATTCCCTTGTCATGAGTACCAGAGTCACACATCGTGCTTCCTTGCCAATTTGTGATGAGCAAGGTTGTCTTTAGTAAGCACAACTCCCTCCTAAGTTACCACGTGAAAATCTTCATTGTTATTGTTATCTTTGATTTCCACCTTATTATTATTGTCAACAGGAATCTCGGATTGCCCGAGTGCACATTACATAGACTCGACTATAAATGACTCAAGTGTAGTTAGATTTAAAAAAACACCTTGTCCTACTTCCTATGGATTATAGTTCTCCGGAATTCCTTTCAGAATCCTAGGCATTCACTCAAACCTATTTGAGAAGATTTTTTTCATACAATGCAGTCAGACAAACCAAAATCCGGTAAAACTGAAATTAAATAACACTTTAATCCAATGTTTTTCCATGCCTATGTTTTAAAGTCCTTAAACCAATGAGGCCCTCATTATGTGATGCATCTTTCTCTTAAACTCAGAGCACTCCCCAGTCGTTGGATCTGAGATCCAAATGCCACAGAGAGAGCCTGCCCAAATTTGTGAAAACACCGAGGAGTATGGTTATTATGTCCACGTCCAACGTCCTCAGATGATCATTGGATCTCGGATCAAAGGATGGGGAGCTCCTGGAGCACTTGACTTTAGGTCCTACCGTAGCACCAGAAAACTGAAGGAAATATGCCCTAGAGGCAATAATAAAGTTATTATTTATTTCCTTATTTCATGATAAATGTTTATTATTCATGCTAGAATTGTATTAACCGGAAATTTGATACATGTGTGAATACATAGACAAAAAGAGTGTCACTAGTATGCCTCTACTTGACTAGCTCGTTGAATCAAAGAGGTTAAGTTTCCTAGCCATAGACATGAGTTGTCATTTGATTAACGGGATCACATCATTAGAGGATGATGTGATTGACTTTGACCCATTCCGTTAGCTTAGCACTTGATCATTTAGTATGTTGCTATTGCTTTCGTCATGACTTATACATGTTCCTATGACTATGAGATTATGCAACTCCTGTTTACCGGAGGAACACTTTGTGTGCTACCAAACGTCACAACGTAACTGGGTGATTATAAAGGTGCTCTAAAGGTGTCTCCGAAGGTACTTGTTGAGTTGGCGTATTTCCATATTAGGATTTGTCACTCCGCTTGTCGGAGAGGTATCTCTGGGCCCACTCGGTAATACACATCACTATAAGCCTTGCAAGCATTGTAACTAATGAGTTAGTTACGGGATGATGTATTACGGAACGAGTAAAGAGACTTGCCGGTAACGAGATTGAACTAGGTATTGAGATACCGACGATCGAACCTCGGGCAAGTAACATACCGATGACAAAGGGAACAACGTATGTTGTTATGCGGTTTGACCGATAAAGATCTTCGTAGAATATGTGGGAGCCAATATGAGCATCCAGGTTCCGCTATTGGTTATTGACCGGAGACGTGTCTCGTTCATGTCTACATAGTTCTCGAACCCGTAGGGTCCGCACGCTTAAAGTTCGGTGACGATCAGTATTATGAGTTTATGTGATTTGATATACCAAAGGTAGTTCGGAGTCCCGGATGAGATCGGGGACATGATGAGGAGTCTCGAAATGGTCGAGACGTAAAGATCGATATATTGGACGACTATATTCGGACATCGAAAAGGTTCCGAGTGATTCGGGTATTTTCCGGGGGTACCGGGGAATTACGGGAATACGAGGAAGAAGTAATGGGCCTCATGGGCCAAGTGGTGGAAGAGAGGAGGCAGGGCGTGCAGCCCCCCTAGCCCAAACCGAATTGGACTAGGGGCCAGCCCCCCTTTCCTCCTTTTCCTCCCTCTCCTTCCTTCTCCTTTTCCTCCTTCCTTTCCTCCTCCTAGTAGGAGTAGGAAAGGGGAGTCCTACTCCTACTAGGAGGAGGACTCCTCCTCCTGGTGCGCCATAGAGGGCCGGCCGGCCTCCCCCCTTGCTCCTTTATATACAGGGGCAGGGGGGCACCTCTAGACACACAAATTGATCTATTGATCTCTCCCAGCCGTGTGCGGTGCCCCCTCCACCATAATCCTCCTCGATCATATCGTAGCGGTGCTTAGGCGAAGCCCTACGTCGGTAGCATCATCATCACCGTCATCACGCTGTCGTGCTGACAAAACTCTCCGGCGAAGCTCTGCTGGATCGGAGCCTGCGGGACGTCATCGAGCTGAACGTGTGCTGAACTCGGAGGTGCCGTGCGTTCGGTACTTGGATCGGTCGGATCGTGAAGACGTACGAATACATCATCCGCGTTGTTCTTTTCTAACGCTTCCGCTTTCGGTCTACGAGGGTACGTGGACACACTCTTCCCTCTCGTTGCTATGCATCATCATGATCCTGTGTGTGCGTAGGAATTTTTTTGAAATTACTAGCCAACGGTGGCATCCGAGCCAGGTTTATGCGTAGATGTTATATGCACGAGTAGAACGCAAGTGAGTTGTGGGCGATACAAGTCATACTGCTTACCAGCATGTCATACTTTGGTTCGGCGGTATCGTTGGATGAAGCGGCCCGGACCGACATTACGCGCACGCTTACGCGAGACTGGTTCTACCGACGTGCTTTGCACACAGGTGGCTGGCGGGTGTCTGTTTCTCCAACTTTAGTTGAACCGAGTGTGGCTACGCCCGATCCTTGTGAAGGTTAAAACAACACTAACTTGACGAACTATCGTTGTGGTTTTGATGCGTAGGTAAGAACGGTTTTTTGCTCAGCCCGTAGCAGCCACGTAAAACTTGCAACAACAAAGTAGAGGTCATCTAACTTGTTTTTGCAGGGCATGTTGTGATGTGATATCACTACTAAAAAAATACACTTCCGTGATGATACGTGTTTGTCACAGTAGGTCGCGTTTTTTGTCATGCATGTACATCCATGACGATTTTATGACAGAATCAAGATAGTCATACCTGTGCTGTCGTAGAAGTGTTCCATGACATTACCAAAATTATCATCACGGAAGTGTGCACTTCCATGACGATAAATCGCGCGTCACAGAAGTGCTTTCGTCAAGGGTGACCGACACGTGGCATCCACCGTAACGGAACGCCATTAAGCTATCGGGTCGGGTTTTGGATCCGATAACCCGTTAACAGCCCCGACCAATGGGGATTTTCCACGTGTAAAATCATCATTGGCTGGAGGAAACACGTATCGGCTCATCGTTGGGACAGATGTCATCCACTCATTGGACAGAAGGCGCCTATGATACGTCGACACGTGGCACGGCCCAACAGAGGCCCATTCCTGTGAAAAGGCCGGCCCGTTTGACTTGGTCAAAAGGTGGCGGGCCGGCCCATGGAAAGCCTGTTAACGGCCTGTTCGCATATAGCCCATTTACAGCCCGCTAACCCAAGGCCCGTTACGCCCTATCCGAATTAGGCCCAGTAGCGTCATCTGGGCCATCCAATATGATTCCAGCCCGTTTTCACTTCTGGCCCATGTATGGCCCATGACGTCTTTCGGCCCATATGAGGCCCTATGTAACTCTTGGCCTATTAATGGCCCGTGGTGAAACTGGCCCGTAATGAACAGTGTATCACTTTACACCCATTAACGGCCCGTGGTGAAACTGGCCTGTAATGAACAGTGTATCACTTTATACCCATTAACAGCCCGTTATTCCGTTGGGCCGTTTCCAGCCCATGTTATCTTTCGGCCTTCTCAGAGCCCATTTATTCTTGGGCTCATTTCCAGCATTCGTTTACTTACCGCCCGTTACTGTCATTTTCTGCTTGTGGGCCAAATTCAGCCCGTGGTTACAGTCGGCCCGTTTGTGGTCCATTAATACGTTGGGCCGTTTTCATAGCGTCATCAAATATGGCCTATTAATGATGGCCCGTTATGGTCGGCCCATGAACGGACGATTCCAACTCTAGCCCGTTTACGGCCATAATGTGGCCTGTTATTGGCCCATGTTTGGCCAATCGATCATATGGCCCGTATAAGGCCCATTGATGATACGGCCCGTAGAAGGCCCATTGTTTCTACGGCCCGTAGAAGGCCTACTGTTTCTACGGCCCGTAGAAGGCCCACAGTTTCTACGGCTCGTAGGAGGCCCAGTGTCACTACAGTAAATATTAGCCCATGGTTATTGTGACCTAGTTTTAAAAAATAGGTTATTGCAGCCACTAGCAAACCGCGGAAAAAGAACTGCACTGACTACAAGCAAACAAATAAACAAGACAACAAGGAAATAAATAAGCAAGCAACTTATGCTAGGATATCACGACTATTACACATATTACATCCACTGGGCATCAAAGTTCGCCACCAGTGCAAATATAGGGAACAAAGCAGCATATAAACGCCGCAGCAAAACAAGTCCAGAACTGAAACCACTTCAGAAGAGTTCAAGAAACAATATCTTGGGTACCCATAATGCTGGCAAGATGCTTAGCAAGCTTATTAACTTTCTCTTGTTTGGCGCTTAAATCCTTTAGCGCTTGCTGTTGCACAAGAAAGTACGCATCTGAATTCTGCAGGGACTTCCTCAGTCCTTCGGCTTCTTGCCGCAGCACAGCTGACTGATGCCTTTCAGCTTGTAGCTGAGACTGAAGAAGCCGAAGTGATTCAGGCAGCGAGTTCGAAGAGCTTGTGCCAGCGGTACTGGCCAGTAACTCGAACACTACATGAACGCAGGACTGTGGGGTTTTCTCACTGTCTACAAGATCGTTTTTATCACCTTTCTTGGAGACCAACAGGGTTGTCTCACTATCTTGAACCTTATCTGCATTACTTTCTCTACCATTGCATAGTGGGGTGCTCTTCTCCAATATTCTGTTTGCATACTACAAGAGAAACAAGCAGACACATCACAGGTTTAGCTTGTAGTATACGAAACTCATTTTGGTAAACCGGTTCAGTAATAAGGTGGACAGGATAACAGCATGAAACAAACATATATCTATGTACTATGGTCACTGTATTGTCCATATCATTCTAGTTTATGTTCCCTAATCAAGATAGAGACACGGTTCAACTCATATATTTTTAAGACACAGCAGCATAGACAGAATATAAGTGTGAGAAACTACACAACATTGGCAACACTTGTAATGTGCATCACATGAGAACATAACTGTTTATACAACTTAAACTGAAATCAACATAGAGCAAGAAGTTAGAACAGCAATCCAGTTAAAGAATTAGGTTTAAAACATACCTGTTGCGCCATTGGAGTTTCAATTGGATCCTTCAAATTCGAAAGTAGTTGGTATGGGTAAATACAGTGATGCAACAACAAAGGAGTATGGACCATAGCTACGGAATCTGACCTGAGAACAGTTGCTCTTCTGCTTTAAACGTGGAGTTTGGGTTAGCTGTGGTGGTCTTCGTGCTTTGGGCACTGCAGTAGCTTTACAAACTGCTCGTGTGGGGGTACTCTGTGGTGGACATGGTGCTTTGTCAACTATAAGTGGGTTACTATCCGATGGGGTTGCGGTTAGATGGGTTGTAGCTGGTTCTCTGCCCAACGGTGTAAGTGTGCAATTTGGAAGAGTCTCGATTATGTGTGGCGGGGCTAGTTGTGGGCCAATACAACCATGGTTCTATCTGCATCGACGGGTAGCACTGTCTTTTGTGAAGAACGGGTTTTTGCTCCCTTAGATACTGCCATCACCCCCTCCAATTCAAATGGCTAATAAACAAGAAAAGAAATTGAACGTACAGACATTGTATGATAGACAGATGTGGTAATTCACATATATGTTGTCTAACCAAACAAGACAGCATGACACAATTTCACATATATGATGCCTAACTAAACAGGATAGCATGACACAGTTTCAGATATATGATGGATAACTTAACAGGATATAATGGCATAATTCAATATATGATGAGTACCTAAACAGGATGACATGACAAAACTATATGATGTCTTTCTAAAATAGGTTGGGATGAAATAATTCACATACATGTTGTCTAAGTATACATGATGGCATGATATAATTGACATAATTGATTCATATACTAAGCAGCTGGCACTTGCATGTATGATCTCTAAACTAAGCAGATAGAATTCAATATTGTGCATATGATGTCTAAACTAAGCAATGCAAGACACCATATGCATCATATGAGAAATATAAACATTGCAACTTAGAGCATACACCTCAGGTGGGATATAGGACTGGTCATATGTCTCTGAATCCTCCTCTGAGGAGCTCCCTGTAACCATCGAGATATATGCTTCAACAGGTACCATTGCCTGCTCTGAAGACCTTGTTTTCACTCCAGATTTTTCCATAACCGGCTCAAATGGCTGATACACATGAAGAGTAGTTCAATATACACAGATTGTCGACAAATGGAATACGTAATGAAAAAAAAAGATGGCATGAGATAATTCACATATATGATGCCTGGCTCCATGGCGGTGCATAATTCACATATATGATAACTGGCTGAAAAACATGGCATTGCATAATTCACATATCTGATATAGAAAGCAAACAGGAGGCAT
>NC_057814.1:208641336-208642941 GCF_018294505.1 Triticum aestivum | reverse complement strand
TTATGTTCCCTAATCAAGATAGAGACACAGTTCAACTCATATATTTTTAAGACACAGCAGCATAGACAGAATATAAGTGTGAGAAACTACACAGCATTGGCAGCACTTGTAATGTGCATCACATGAGAACATAACTGTTTATACAACTTAAACTGAAATCAACATAGAGCAAGAAGTTAGAACAACAATCCAGTTAAAGAAATAGGTTTAAAACATACCTGTTGCGCCATTGGAGTTTCAATTGGATCCTTCAAATTCGAAAGTAGTTGGTATGAGTAAATACAGTGATGCAACAGCAAAGGAGTATGGACCATAGCTATGGAATCTGACCTGAGAACAGTTGCTCTTCTGCTTTAAACGTGGAGTTTGGGTTAGCTGTGGTGGTCTTCGTGCTTTGGGCACTGCAGTAGCTTTACAAACTGCTCGTGTGGGGGTACTCTGTGGTGGACATGGTGCTTTGTCAACTATAAGTGGGTTACTATCCGCTGGGGTTGCGGTTAGATGGGTTGTAGCTGGTTCTCCGCCCAACAGTGTAAGTGTGCAATCTGGAAGAGTCTCGATTATGTGTGGTGGGGCTAGTTTGTGGGCCAGTACAACCATGGTTCTATCTGCATCGACGGGTAGCACTGTCTTTTGTGAAGAACGGGTTTTTGCTCCCTTAGATACTGCCATCACTCCCTCCAATTCAAATGGCTGATAAACAAGAAAAGAAATTGAACGTACAGACATTGTATGATAGACAGATGTGGTAATTCACATATATGTTGTCTAACCAAACAGGACAACATGACACAATTTCACATATATGATGCCTAACTAAACAGGATAGCATGACACAGTTTCAGATATATGATGGATAACTTAACAGGATATAATGGCATAATTCAACATATGATGAGTACCTAAACAGGATGACATGACAAAACTATATGATGTCTTTCTAAAATAGGTTGGGATGAAATAATTCGCATACATGTTGTCTAAGTATACAGGATGGCATGATATAATTGACATAATTGATTCATATACTAAGCAGCTGGCACTCGCATGTATGATCTCTAAACTAAGCAAATAGAATTCAATATTGTGCATATGATGTCTAAACTAAGCAATGCAAGACACCATATGCATCATATGAGAAATATAAACATTGCAACTTAGAGCATACACCTCAGGTGGGATATAAGACTGGTCATCTGTCTCTGAATCCTCCTCTGAGGAGCTCCCTGTAACCATCGAGATATATGCTTCAACAGGTACCATTGTCTGCTCTGAAGACCTTGTTTTCACTCTAGATTTTTCCATAACCGGCTCAAATGGCTGATACACATGAAGAGTAGTTCAATATACACAGATTGTCGACAAATGGAATACATAATGAAAAAAAGATGGCATGAGATAATTCACATATATGATGCCTGGCTCCATGGCGGTGCATAATTCACATATATGATAACTGGCTGAAAAACATGGCATTGCATAATTCACATATCTGATATAGAAAGCAAACAGTAGGCATTCACACAAAGCATGTCTAATCTAAGCAGATGGCATGGCAATGCAAGACACCATATGCATGATATGAGCAATATAACCCAGCCAAGT
>NC_057814.1:208638619-208641326 GCF_018294505.1 Triticum aestivum | reverse complement strand
ACTGGTCATCTCTCTCTGAATCCTCCTCTGAGGAGCTATCTGTAACCAGCAAGAAATCTGCATCGACAGGTAGCACTGACTGCTCAGAAGACCTTGTTTTCACTCCAGATTTTCCCACGACCGACTCAAATGGCTGATGCACAGGAAGAGTAGATGAATGTATAAACATTGTTGACAAATGGAATACATTATGGAAAAAATATGGCACAATACAATTCACATATACGATGACTGGCTAAACAGGACGGCATTGCATGATTCACGTATATGATGCCTGGTTAAAGAAGATGGCATTGCATAATTCCCATATACTCCCTCCGTTCCTAAATATTTGTCTTTTTAGAGATTTCAAATGGACTACCACATACGGATGTATATAGACATATTTTAAAGTGTAGATTCACTCATTTTGTTCCGTATGTAGTCACTTGTTGAAATCTCTAAAAAGACAAATATTTAGGAATGGTGGGAGTATGATATAGAAACCAAACAGGTGGCATTCACACAAAGCAAATCTAAACTAAGCTGATGACATATAAGATGTATAATGTAAGCAATGCAAGGCGCCATATGCATGATATGACCAACATCAGCATGCCAGGTTAGAGCAAACACCTCAGGTGGTAAACAGGCGTGGTCGGCTCCTTCTGAATCTCCATCTAAACAGTTATCTTCCTCTGGAATACAATCTGGAAATGCAGGAGGGGGGCACTTCGCCCACCATGGAGCGGCGTCTGCATGACATTATATTCGCACGCAACGGTCTTCTCTTTTTCTCTACATGTTCAGTACGATTGTGTACAATATCTGACATGCATAATAAAAAAATAGTTAAATTTTGTAAGGCCTAAGGGGTGCATGCAAAAATCAAGACTGATGGTAGCAAACGAGTGGATGGATCCAAAACTAATGATAGCAGGTAGATTATAGCTTCAGTTTAAAAAGATAGACAATGGATCATCTATTATTTGTTGCCCACCCAACATGAACCACATAGAAGACCCCAGATGAACCAGATAGTAGACATATACTATTCGTTGCTGGCTCGATATGAGACCCATGGGCAATTCAAAACTCAAGATTGAACGATAAAGTAGCAGGTAATAATAACCGATGTATAACGTAAGCAAACACGAAAGACTGCGACCTCTCTTCTGGAACTGTGTAGTCCTCAGGTTCATTTGCTCAGTCGATGATGGTAATGCAGTTGGCGTGGCTGCCGGCAATGGGGAAGATGATCTGAGGCGGCGAAAGGAAGTCTGCAGGGGGGATCTCTGCTGCAGTGAACGCTTCTATCGATGGTGCACCTTAGGTGGGGTGGATGACGGCATGGCAGGAGCAGGACATAACACACAGAGTTTTCTTTGACGCCTATCTGAAAATGAAGTAAATCTTTAAGGGCTCCTTAGAATTGGAGGAGTCTATAAACGCAGGGACAGGAAAAACACAGGAATATGATAGGAATGCACGTGCAAAACAGAGCATTTGGAAACATAGGATTTCAGTCAACCTGGGTGTTTGGCTCACATGAATTGGAAGAACAGAGGAATGGAGAAACAAAGTGATGCGACGAGTGTACAACCTCATTGGCATAGCCTTGTGGACCTCAACATCATTGGGTTGGACGTGGAGGATGGTGATGATGCTGGTGTGACTGTCGGAGGCGGGGAAGAAGATCCGAGGCCTCTGGAAACGGCGCCGAGGGTACTGCTCCGCTGTGATGGACGGTTCCGTCGTTGGAGTAGCTCCGCTAAGGTGTACGGCGACGAGGCTGAAGCATGACAAGATAGACAACGTTAATCTGAAGTGGGACCCTAATATCATCTGCAATAGATGATGTAAAATACATCACCAAAAAGTGCTAGATGTAAAACGCATCAGCCGCGCCACGGCCGCTCCAACAGATGCTGTAAGTACTGTTCACTCTGAACTTAACTGAAGAAAATGAACTTCACAGTCGAAACTGAATTTTACTGTCGAAACTGATTGAACTAGTAAAAGAGCATTGCAATAGATGTTTAGGGCGTTCGAGCACTAGTAGCAGAGAAGCAGTGATCTAAATTAGCAGACGCTTGAGCAGGGAACGCACTAGGAGAGAGCAAGTCGTGCAGTAGCACCGCGAGCGAGTGCTAAAGCAGCAACTCCTGTAGCTGCTGGAGGTCGTGCAGCAGCAATAGCAGCGCAAGCGAGAGCAAGAGCAGAGCAGCAGCATGAACGAAAGCAGGAGCAGTGCAGCAGCGCGACCGACAGCAAGAACAGAGCCGCAGCGCGAGCGAGAGCCGGAGCAGCTAGTGCCGTTGTGGAAGTCGCCGCCGAGGAAGCAACGACATGGGAGAGAGACGCCGTGGATGATGTGGCCGGCGACGTCGCCGTCGATGGAGACACGCCATGTCTGCTCGGTATCGAGCACCGGCAGCCCCGTGAGATCGAATAAAAGATAAAATGCAGCGGTGAGTGCAGAACCTCCTTGGTGGCGCCGAGTTGGCCTCGGCTTCATTGGAGGAATTGGTGAGGGTGTTGCGGTTCCGGTGGGGCAGGTCAAGACGGCGCTGTGGGGATTGAGGTGGCGCGATAGACGAGTCGAACGTCGGGGCAGCTCCTTGGAGGTGGAAG
Organism: Triticum aestivum; assembly: GCF_018294505.1. Lineage (NCBI taxonomy): Eukaryota > Viridiplantae > Streptophyta > Magnoliopsida > Poales > Poaceae > Triticum > Triticum aestivum. Next base: position 208,638,713 of record NC_057814.1, on the reverse strand, counting down.
ACGGGGCGGCTGATCCGGCGGGACGACGAGATCGACAACGGATCCTCATCCGGTGCGGTGGATGAGGGACGACAAGCTGTTGCGGTGGACGACG
>NC_057814.1:208621313-208638329 GCF_018294505.1 Triticum aestivum | reverse complement strand
GAGTCTCCGGCTGGGCGGCGGTCGGGAGGCCGACGGAGGAGCGTGGGGTTTCGCGGGTTTTGGCGGCCTCGGTGTATGAATGGGGGGGGCGAAGGGGGAGGGGGGAGCCAAGCTTAGGGACGCGCTTGTCCGAAATGTAGGGTAAGTTACCAGCGTACCCCCACCAGTTTTGACACCGCGACATGGAGCTTCATTTCCGGCTGAGGGGTAGAAGGGGGATTTCGCGTGTCTGGGCTGCGGGAGCGATTTCGGATGAGGAGGGAGTTCTCGCGCGCGTCCAAATTTCGGGATAACAAGGCGCGGCGCGGGTTGAAGAAGCGGGAGTTTCAAAGCAGGTGAGACAAAAGATACTCGAGCTTGAAAATTTTGGGATAACAAGGTGCAGATTCCTTGTTCGGCAGAACAAACTCAACGTGTAAAAAAACAATTCATACAAGACACAAGAGAGTCATGTCCCCTTTTACTATATTGCTATAGATGCCATTGAAAAAACTACAAGAAAAATGTAAAAATATCGGGAGAACAAGATTACCCTGCACAGTACCAAATCGATTCGCACTTCCCTCAACAACAAAAAAAAACAAATCAATTCCCACCAAAGAAAGAGTAATGTCCCTTTTTATATGATTACAGATGCCATGATCTCGAATTTCAATTTTTGAATCCACGTTATGTTGAATTTGAATATATCGTTAGGTGACCTTGCGGTTTATAATTGATGTAGTCATACATTTTGATCTTCCATCATATATGAACATTTTACTCCACCATGTGAACATATATATTGTCGTCTACCATATGGACTAAATTTGAATCAATTTTCCTTATTTGAATACGATTGTTGTCAAGTTATACAAATAATTTAAATATTATCTTGATAACAAAAAACATACATATAGCAGTAATCATATTTCACTATGAACTACATGTACCATACGCTCTCCAATTCAAATATTTGTATCCATTTTATGTTGAATTCAAATCATAGTACATAATTGGTCTAGGTAGCGAGATGTTTGGGATAATCTAAACCCTGTTTTCATACATATAATTTTTGGCTGAATTGGGACAAGTTTTGGTATAAGCCTCTTGCAAAACCGGAGATTATCTCAACAAGCCTCGTGGTTCCGAGAGGGAACGTGTCACCTTTGTGTGCGAAACGATATACGCTGCCTCCCCCCTGATTTTATTTACAGAGGCAACATAGAGCTATATGATTGCCCTGTTAAATTTTGGAATTATTTCGGGTTCATTTGGCCTTTTTATACATTAATTGAGTTTCTGGACTTTTAATGTGCATAATCTAAATATGAATTGCATGCACATGCTCCGGTGCACCAAAGTGGGTTGAAAAATCACATGTGTGTCCTTGGTTGAATTTCTATGTCCCATGGAAGAAATGAGAATGAAATTCAAACATCTGGGCGTCATGACTCGGCCAAGAACATCGAGAAACTTTGATTTTAAATTCATGTAAGTCCAAAACTCGCCTGGAAATCATGAAACTTGGCATGGTGTCATGTCATGGCACTAACATGTTGTGGTAAAAAATTGGGCCGATTTGTAAGCTCGTGGTTCTAAGAGGGAACGTGCCACCTTTGAGTGTGAAACGATATACGCGCCCCCCCTTGAGTTTCTTAACAAAGGCAACTTAGAACTACATTAGTGCCCTGTTAAATTTTGGAATTATTCCGGGTTCGTTTGTCGTTTTTTATACATTAATTGAGTTTCTGGTCATTTAATGTGCATAAGTCAAATTTGAACTACAAGCACATGCTCTCGTGCACCAAAGTTGGTTGAAAAATCACATTTGTGTCCTCGGGTGAATTTCTAGATCCCATGCAAGAAATGAGAATAAAATTAAAACATCTGGGCATCGTGGCTCGGCCAAGAACATTGAGAAACTTGGTTTTAAAATTCTTGTAAATCCAAAACACGTCTGAAAATCATGAAACATGGCATGGATGTCATGTCATGGTACTACTATGTTGTGGTAAAAAAATTGGCCGAATAAGAACAGATTTTGGTATAAGCTTCTTGCAAACCGAAGCTTCTCTCAAGAAGGCTCGTGGTTCTGAGAGGGAACGTGCCACCTTTGAGTGCGAAACGATATACGTTATCCCCTTTGAGTTTATTTACAAAGGCAACATAGAACTACATGAGTGCCCTATTAAATTTTGGAATTATTCCGGCTTCGTTTGGCCTTATTTACATATTAATTGAGTTTTTGGTCATTTAATGTGCATAATACAAATTTGAACTACAAGCACATGCTCCCGTGCACCAAAGTTGGTTGAGAAATCACATTTGTGTCCTCGGGTGAATTTCTACTCCCTCCTTCCATCTATATAGGTCCTAATGCGTTTTTCGAGGCTAACTTTGACCAAATGTTAGAGCAATAATATATGACATGCAACTTACACAAAGCATACCTTCAAATTTGTATGTCAAAGGAGCTTCCAATAATATAATTTTCATAGTATACATCTCATGTGCTATTAATCTTGTCAATAGTCAAAGGCTGTCTTGAAAAACACATTAGGCCCTATATAGATGGAAGGAGGGAGTAGGTTCCATGCAAAAAATGAGAATAAAATTCAAACATCTGGGCATCGTGGCTCGGTCGAGAACATTGAGAAACTTGGTTTTAAAATCATGAAACTTGGCATGGTGTCATGTCATGGTAGTACCATGCCGTGGTAAAAAATTTGGCCGAATAGGAACAAAATTTAGTATAAGCTTCTTGCAAATCGGAGCTTCTCTCAAGAAGGCTCGTGGTTCTGGGAGGGAACGTGTCACCTTTGTGTGCATAATTCAAATTTGAAATACAAGCACATGTTCCAGTGCACCAAAGTTGGTTGAAAAATCACATGTGTGTCCTCGGGTAAATTTCTAGGTTCCATACAAGAAATGGGAATGAAATTCAAAATTCTGGGCGTCATGGCTGGGTTGGAAACATTGAGAAACTTAGTTTTTTAATTCCTGTAAATCCAAAACACGCATGAAAATAACGAAACTTGGCTTGGTGCCATGACATGGCACCAACATGCTGTGGTAAATTTGTAGTCCGATTTGCGAAGGCGCACACATTAACAATCAACAAAGTCATTTTGGAACAAGTGCTGTCACGTTACAATCGGAAACACAAGTATTATTGAAACCGTGGGCGCTCTACTTACTAGTACCATTTATGTGCCGCCACGCGTCCCCATTTTTTATTAGCTAGGAGGCGCCGTGCAGGGTAGCTATTTGAGTACGAGAGGTGTGCGATCAGACCCCTGTGCGTGCTTATCGGGAGGAGAGCCCTTTGACCTCCATCTGCCGTCCACCTCTCTCCCAAGGTCTCCATTAATGGCGCCCGAGCCTCTGTTTAATGGCGTGGCTATGTCTCACTCGACTGAGATTTAAGAGAGAAAAAAGAAAATCTAAAAGCACGGATCTTGATGTAAGATCCGACGGACCTATATAGCATCTACTATGACTTATAGCAAGACTGATGAATATATATGGACGATTAATTTTTTTTGATCAAAGAAGGGCTTGCCCCTTCCGATTTTCATTACTGAAAACCACCACAATTCACAAGAAGTTCAGCACAACTCCAGCCTAACACGAAGGACTAAAAGCTACCAGATTGAAATCGCAACATCCCAAGAGGCCAACAAAGGCAGGAGCGTCCCTCCCTCGCCCATGAGCGTGGTGGCTGGCAAGACTAGGAGAAGCTTTCGCTACACGCTCTCCCTCCCGCATGCGGTGGACATGCAGCAGTTCAATCGGTGTCAGATGGCCAGAAGCGTACTGTAGTACTCCTCCAGTGCAGTAGTACTCCATCATTGTTCGACTTCCCGAAGAGGCGAAGAGCCAAGCGCAGCCCGGACGCTCGTGTGGCAGTTTCATGTGTAGAGTACTCTAGGATAGCGTGTACCGTGCCTGTAAGCTTAAAATCGTTGGGGTCGGCTCCATGCTATGTGGCCATCTCGAAGTTTAAAAAAAATTAAAATAGTCTTCTGGCCATACCTGACACCCTGGTGATTGTAGTTTGCACGCTCATCTGGTCAAGACAGGAATATATATTTTAATTTGTTTTTTAAAAAGGGGGGACTCCCCGGCCTATGCATCAGAACGATGCATACGGCCACATATATTTTAATTTGTGGTGGGTAAATGTTAGAGGTTGCAGCAAATATATTGTACACTGCGGGTCTTTCAGCCAAATTTAGAGGGAAGCATGTGGGGCCAGTGCTATGATGTGTCGCGTCAACTCGTACGACGAGGAGAAGCTTGATTTTACTACACGCCTTCTCCCTCACCAATGCGCGCGGTTGCTCACAAACGAGGACAGGCTTTTGCTTAGTAGTACTTCTACAACAAGCTATCCATCCCGCTCGCGGTGGAAGGACATGCAGCAGTGGATTCGACACTGTAGAAGCAGTAGTAGTAACATCATTGTTCGTCTTCTCGAAGAGGCGAAGAGCCAAGCGCAAACCGAACGTTGCAGTTGCGAACATTGGAGCACGCATATAGCCAGGCTCTTGCATGAGACAAAATTGCTATGTGAGCCCACTATTGTACTAGTATGTACAACTACTTGCTAGTATAGCCCTGTAAACCAGAAAGGAGTATTTGCCCTTCTAGAGATTTCAACAAGTGACTAGACTACACCGAGACGGAGTACATATGGAGCAAAATGAGTGAATCTGCACCGTAAATAAATACGTACTAGTTCTATCGTTTTCCTCTCCGAGGTGCACAATATTGAGTCTAATGACTAGTCTCTTTTTGACACGCATTTACATTTTTTTACACAGTACAGACGCAAGCGCTCATATACACGCGCATACACTCACCCCTATGAACGCACACACGCACGACACTATCATCTTGAAATTTACAAAGTCACCATAGGCACCTCGTCGTCGACGGATCCATAGGTGCTTGAATGCCAAGGAGGGAGAGGGTACCGGTTCCCGAGACGTTGAACGGTCAATGATGCATCCTCAATTACATGCAGAGGGAATTAATTGGAGAAGCAGAATAGAGCCAGCACGATGTGAATGCAACAGAGTTTGGACTCTCATATAATAAAGGCGCCCCACCACTCCAATCCATCTACTCCCAAGTCTCTGGGCAACACTGCTCACTCCAATCCAAGACCAAGTGACCAGAAGCCACAAGCACCTATGGAGGCGATGGACGCGAGCGGCAGTCGGCTGTGCCAAATCATCCAAGGCGCCGGCCTGCGGCCCCGCACCGTGCAGTGTTTCCAGACGGTGCTGGCGACCGCAGGCATCGTAGCCCTCGCCGACGCTGGCTTCGCCTCTCGCATGGACGACATGATGGTCAACTCCATCCGCAAGTTCACCGCCGTCAAGAAGCGCGCGGACGACCTTGCCGTACTGCTCCAGCCCGCGCGCCCAGGCTCCTCATTGCCTGCCACCCTCATCGGCCTCCATGGTGATGAACTCTTTCAAGCCCTGGTGGCCCTGTAGGTGCCGGAGGTCGCGACGAAGAATGTGCACCTCGAGGCCGCGCTCGCCGTGCAGCGCCTCGCCATGCAAGAAACCGTCGACCTGCACATCCACGTCTACGAGGAAATTGTCTACATAGGCCACTACAAGGCAAGCGAGGACAAAAAGACGTTGGCCTTCTTCCAGCGGCTGGAATCTTTGGACGCCATTGTTCAGAAGCACGTCGACCTGGCCACGAAAGCCGCTGCTACTTAGGCGCCGTTCGGTGGGCCGGCGCCCTGAGTCGAGGTGGACGTCGTCGATGGATGCATCTCTTCTTGCCTCCTGTAACCAGCACTGCATCGCCTCGTGGCCTTAATGTTTTATTAGTATAGTACTCCCTCCGTTCCCAAATATAAGTCTTTCTAAAGATTCCAGCAAGTGACTACTACATACGGAGCAAAATGAGTGAATCTACACTCTAAACTATGTCTACATACATCTGTATGATGTATTCCATTTGAAATAGTATCTAAAAAGGCTTATATTTATGAACGGAGGGAGCATATGGCATTTTTATTCCAGTCGTAACGTTTTCACTATGAGGTGGGGCCGCAGTTGAGCAAACCCACCCCGTCCACCGGGCGTCGGCCAAGTTTAGAATTAGAAGAGAGAAACGAGGGAGGAGAGCTAGCTGTAGCACGGACGCTGTTGTCAGATGGGACTCGTGTTTATAGAATAGGAGTACTGAGCACTCGTGCCTCTTTTTTTTGAGGGAAAAATTAGTCGTATGTCTAGTACCACTAGTTGGGTGCGTGCGACCTATAGCTGTCATCACTTTAGGTCTCCTTTTCGAACCACGGCTACGCTTCACAATACATATTATTTCACGCATTTATCCTCCTATATGTACTCCTAGGCTATTTCCACGTGCTCCCATTCGCCGACATGTGGGTCATAGAGCATCTGGGTCGTAGTGCATGCACGACTCGGAGCATATGCCGGGGTACTTTACATTTCAGACCTCACGAATTACATGCAAACCCCCCGCAGAAGAATAAATAAATAAATGAATTACTACATGAAACCGGATTATTTTCGTGGAAACCGGAGCACGTTCATTAAATTTTGGACATAACACGTTTATAAAAAATGACCGGACCGAAACCAGTCTAAGGGCCTCTTTGATTTTTCCCGCAAAAAAGGGCCTCTTTGATTCGCAGGATACTGAAAACACAGGAATGGGGAAAGTATGATGGCGATGAACCGAGACGAGGAGAACTCTAACTCAGTTAGAGGTTAGAGTTAGATTCTAACCCTGAACTAACTCTAAACCAAAGAGGTGTATGGATGGCATGGTTAGATTGACAATAAATGCTCTATCTCAATCATTTGACTACTTTGGACCCTATTTCCTGCCGGATTTGGAGGGTGCTTGGATACATTTTAGTTCCATGACTAAAAGTAGTGGGACTAAAACTTGCTAGCCTCACCCATGCTTGGATCCAAATACTAAAGAGACTAAAATCAAGTTAATGAGCATTTATTATCCTCCAAACCCTCTAATCCAGAACTCGCCTGTGTTAAAGGAGAGGATTTAAATGAGGAGAGAGAGGACTAATCCACATTTTAGTAGGGGTACCCCTGACTAAATTTTTTTAGTCTCAAGACTAGTTTTAGCCCCTCTTTAGTCAGGGGTGCTTGGAACTTTAGCCTCTTAAAGAGACTATTTTTAGTCAGACTAAAATAAGTCCCTTGGATCCAAGCACCCTCTTGGTGTGGCCGGCTCTTCTGTGGCCTCCTCCCGCTCACAATTGACATAAACAAACCATCTATACAAATCAAGCATGCAAAACATGATAATTTTTACTTTGTCCATAGAAATGAGATATCCCACTTAAACATACAAGTCGTCAATCAAGCTTCACAAAATAAAAAAACACTTCATGAAACAAAGAATGAGCTAACTCATCACGGAAGTCATTCACGATAGGGAGGGAGCCCGGAGCCCCTCACGCACCGAGGGAGGAGCTCGCCATCGTCGCTCTAGAGGAAGGCTCTGTAGAGCCCAAGCCCCGGGAACCCCTCTGACGCCGGCCCTTGCGAGTCGAGGTCGACACCGGCATGGGTAGCAGGGCCGCTTGCCGCCGACCGGGAACTTAATCTTTGGGCCTCTAGAAATAATGCAAGCCTGTAACTAAAATACCTAGAAAGGTGAACTGAATCTTTGGGCCTCTAGAAATAATGCAAGCCTGAAACTGAAATACCTAGAAAGGTGAATTGAATCTTTGGGCCTCTAGAAATAATGCAAGCCTGAAAGTGAAATACCTAGAAAGGTGAACTGAATCTTTGGGCCTCTAGAAATAATGCAAGCCTGAAACTGAAATACCTAGAAAGGTGAACTGAATCTTTGGGCCTCTAGAAATAATGCAAGCCTGAAATTGAAATACCTAGAAAGGTGAATAGAAATAATGCAAGCCTGAAATTGAAATACCTAGAAAGGTGACCTGAATCTTTGGGCCTCTAGAAAGATTTATTACCTCCTCAAGCAGCATCAAACAATTCCATGCGTGCACCACAAATCTATACCAAGTTTGATCAGGATCTACTTTTCCAAATCAGAATTAGCGCTAGAGCAAGCAAGATCAATGATATGGCCGTGAGACAAAGGAGGAACGAACAAACTCACCCCTCTCGCGACCTCCCTGGTAGATGCGCCGCCGCCGCGCACGACAAAGGGAGAAAAATGACTGGTGAAGGGGGAGCGGGGCGACCTTTGAAGGCCAGAGGGAGAGGGCGGCCGGAGTAGGGCGGCGGAGGCTGGAAGGAGAGGGCGGCCGGAGGAGAGAGAGGGCGAGCGGCCCTATGGGGAAAAGAGAGGAGTCGTGCGAGAGGGGGGAGCGATCTGGTGCGGGCAGGGGAGATTTTTTTAGTTCTCTTTTAGTGGGCCCGAGGATAACTATCCCAATTAGAACCTCTCCACCGGGCTAGTTTTTTTAGCTGGGTTAGAGCAAACTAGCTCAAACTAACCCCTCTTGTTTCGATAATTTGAGGCTATTTCAACCCAAACTAGCTCTAACTCAGGGATCCAAACAAAGAGGAGTGTTACTGTACATGCTACAGTGTGGACCGTAGCACATTGTTTTTATGGCCATATCACCACATTGTTTTCTACTGCTGGTTCACTAGGCTACCATGGTTCACACTGCTGATTCACTGGGCTGCCGTGGTTCGCACTCCTCCGACCTGAGTAGTACTGTAGTATAGTACTAGTATATACCACATCATTCTTTGCTCCTTCTTACTACTCCAACATGTGGGAGAGCCAGCATCCAGGTCGACGTGTCATGCACCAGATTAGAGCGCGGAACGGAAGGGGGGCATCACCCCGGTCTGAGCGCCAGTAATTCATGACTATAGTGAGTGGTCATATCACAAGTATTTCCAGCAGTAACGCGCCGTCAAATCGCACAGCCCCACTCGCTCACCCTCCTCGCCTCTTTGTCAAACCGCCTACCCGAAAACTGCCGCGCGTACTGCCCGGGAAAAGCCCCGCCCTCAACTTTTAACTACGCGAAAATAGTTCGAGCTTGTTCGTTCTATATAAATACAGTACTTACTGTATGTTTATTCACCCGTGGGGTTGTTCAATGAATGGAGGGGCGGGGAGCACAAGTGAACAATACTGTAGTACTACTAGTAGTAAGTAGGAGTCGTACAGTAGTCACCTTAAATAGAGAGTTTCTTTTCTTTAATGCCACGTACACAAATTGAAACGCTTGTTGTGGAGAGAAAAAAGATAATCACTCCACTATATATGGACGCAGGGGCCTGAGCGCTTGCTTTACTAGGGTTGCTCTCTTCATTCTCTCATCCTCTCTAGATATAAACAAGACAGCGGTAGCGACATTTTCTCTCTGCTCACCGCTAGTCACAGATCCGGCCAGATCCCTTTGGCCGGTGTGTGTAGAGGACTAAAAGGTGCATCGTTCACGCGGTCATCGCCGCCGAGGGAGGAAACCCACAGCTGCCGGAGGGGCCCGATCCTCTGCCCGTGCCGTTCTCTCTGACACAGCGCCGGCTCGGGAGGTCCTCCGACCCTTCTTCCTCCCTGCCGTATTGTCCGCAGATCCGACCTGCCACCGCCGACATCCCGGCGACCCTCAGGTATAAGTTCTTCGAAAGCGGCCATGCTCTACTGCCCCAGCTCCCCACGTGTCTGCATGTGCATCTTTTTCTACTCCCATCAGCTCTTCCAAAGCCACCTAATTTTTTTTGTATTATTAGAGGTAAAGCTACTTCATGCATTCGAATCTAGGGCTTTGTTCAAACAACGAAGAAAGGGGGGAAAGTTGTAGCATGAATCTAGGACTTGATTCAAAGAGGAAATAATATGGTGAAAGTAGTAGAGACCGGATACCCAACCGGTCTCTTGGTTGAAAAGGGAAATAATGGGAAAACGCAGTACAAACTGGATAAGGAACAGATCTATTATTGGTTGAAAAAAGGATAGAAAGTGGCGGCTGGTGGACAAGTCAACAGAGTATGTCCAGGATTAGATTTGCTTCCATCACATAGTAAAAAGTCTCCAGGATTAGATTTGCTGCCCTCACATAGTAAAAGGTCTCAGGATTAGATTTGCTGCCCTCACATAGTAAAAGGTCTCAGGATTAGATTTGCTGCCCTCACATAGTAAAAGGTCTCCAGGATTAGATTTGCTGCCCTCACATAGTAAAAGGTCTCCAGGATTAGATTTGCTGCCCTCACATAGTAAAAGGTCTCCAGGATTAGATTTGCTACCCTCACATAGTACAAGGTCTCCAGGATTAGGCTTGCTGCCCTCACATAGCATGAACAAACTCGGCATCACCACTTTATGCCTCCTTGTAGGTACATTGTGCTGATGCGTCCACTGTCGCATGTCCTTATACCAACCTTTTGCTGTTGTTAATGTAAGGGCGCATGTAAAATGAAGCGATCACACTGTTACCTTAGGGACATGTCTAACCAGTGTTATTGTTAATCTAATGCCTCCAGTGATAAGATGCAATTAAACTGTGTTACAAATGGCACTCCTGCTGTTTTCCCCAGTATGATAAGTAAGTTGCTCCTTTAGGCTGCTGAGTGTCCTGGTGTCCCCATGGTCCCATGCCCTTAAACCAACTCTTTAGCTGCTTTTGATTTACTGTGTCTGGTAAACAAGCAATGCCACCGTTAAAGTAATCCCATATTTGAGGAATCTCATTGTTGATCGTAATGCTTCTGGTAACATGAAGCATTGCTGACGTTTTAAAATTTCTACTGTCCTTGCGTGATTGCCATGAACATAATTAAGATGCTTCTTTTCATTTTGTATATGTTTCGTATATTCTTATTGACCAGCAACTGTTTACTTTCTATCTTTTTGTGCAGATAGGGATATCCACTTCACCTTGTTGCTATTGTGACCTTTTGGTGAACTGCACAAAACACTTTTTTTTTGGAATGAGTGTCTTGTGCAGTTCAACTAAAATGTCACGTGGGCAACATCTCTCAATTTTGGTGGAACTGCACAAAATGGTGATTGGAGTTTCCAAAATCTCCGTCAAGTTCTGCTGGTAATCTCGTGCAACATTTTATTAGCCTTTGCAAGATGGAGCCGTCACTGTCACCACAATGGCACTTTATTTTAGTGGAACTGCACAAAAGGATAAGAAAATTATAGTTGCACCTTACATGAGCCGGACAGCCAACCTTAATGTTCCTCAATTTTAGTGCAACTACTAAAGAAGAACCTGCCAGCTCACAAGAGCAAGTACTTCTTGCTAGCTGAATGATGCAATCTTTGCTTCATTTCAGGTGAACTGCAGAAAAAGGCGCATGAATTGAATCATGGAACTCCAGGCAGACCTCATCCAAGTAGAGCTGGAGGTTGGGAGGCCGCTATTAAAGCGAAATCATGCTCTCCTGTCTCCTTGTTTGTGCTGTGCAAACATGCTGTGCAAACATGAATACTCAACTACAGATGTTGTGACGGTCAAGAGAATTCGCCAAGTTCTTCGATTGTATGACATGGCTAGCCAAGATGGATTTAATCCCGATATTCACTTTATCAAAAGGCTCTAATGGGTTGGTTCTGAATCTTGCAAGCTGGGAATCAGTGAGATGTGTAGGCATCTTTGTTGTACTTATTATTTGAATCTTATTTGTTGGTTCTGAATCTTGCAAGCTGGGAATCAATGAGATGTGTAGGCATCTTTGTTGTACTTATTATTTGGATCTTATTTGTTGGTTCTGAATCTTGCAAGCTGGGAATCAATGAGATGTGTAGGCATCTTTGTTGTACTTATTATTTGGATCTTATTTGTTGGTTCTGAATCTTGCAAGCTGGGAAACACGACATGATGATGCAGAGGACAACAACCATAACAAACAGTTCAAACTTGGTAGTATTATCTTTATGAAAGTGCGACAAATGTGCTGATCGTGTGCGTCCTGAGAATAATAATTCTAATTGTTGTGCATGTTGATCCTGTGGCACTGATAGAACGAGCGAATACATTGCTTGTTTTAAGTATAAATTTCTATTAAAGCTAATTAAATTTAAGTAAAGTGACCACTAACTCCTGTTATTACAGTACCAATACAGACCCTCTCGTGAACCGACGTGTGGCCGAGGGTGCATCTTCTGCCGGGCGTGCAGCGGACGAGGGAGGGGTAGTAACTGTTGTCGCTTGTACACACTCAGCTTACTGTTGAATCCAGTTCCCCAAGAGCTGAAAAACGAACTGTTGCCGCCGCCTACACACTCGTTCACTCGAAGAGACTCCAATGGCGATCCGAGGGGTGAGCCTGCTGGATATGGACTTCAGCAAGGAGTTCCCCTTTGAGTTCGTCGTTCAGTCCTATGGCTGCACCAAGTTGAATGTGATGTACACCAACGATACGGACTCGGTGAAGCTCTGCCTCGCCTCAGTCCTATGGCTGCACCAGGTTCTGGAGCATTCGCCCGTTTCATCGGCAACGCTGACTGCACCTTCGCTACGGTGGAGAGAAGGAAGAACACGACGATTCGGCCATCTGGTGCAACAAGCTTGTCGACATCCAGAAGCAATACAAGATCATCAGCAACGGGCAGGAGAAGGACTCCGTGGTTGACCTCGCTGAGACCATCATCGACCCCTGATACTCCAACATGAAAGAAGACGACCTGAACACGTGGGAGGTACCTCTGAATCTAGCCTACATAACCTACGCGGCCAAGGACGCATACGCATGCTACGACATGTACAGGCAGATCTTGGACATGAGGGCGTGTCTGCTTCCCGTAACCGACGAGTACACGGACAGCCGCAGCGTCATGATCAAGCGTGCCAGGAAGGTCTAGATGTTGTACTTTATCTGTTTATAAGCACCTTTATCATCTGAGTGTTTCATGCATTAGCCTATGTGTCGTAATTATCTTTTTTGTCCGAAATATTTCTTTTAAGAACCCATTAACCTGATTGCTTTTTTTAGTGGCTATTTGCTTACGTATGTAAACTAGTTCACTTGTCCGTAAAAAAAACTAGTTCACTCGGCTGCCGTGCTTTGAATCTCCTTCCTCCCAACATATTCCCCTCCTCAGGTGGACCCAGCAGGTCTCTGAATTTTCTCCCACTTTCTTTTTCGATGTAAACTGAGTTTTCTCCCAGTACTCCCCTAGAACCAACTCAAATGTCCCACGTCTAGCCTAAAAAATAATAATACCCCACGTACTATTAACTCATCAAATTAAAATGATATTTTATTTTGTAAGTTGAAAGTTCTTACAAAATAATAATAATAATTGTTTATATATAACTTGGCAAGTTAACTCCTAGTGATTGCGTACATAAGCTTGCAAAGATTTTACTGACGTGCAATCATGTGTTTATGTTTCTATAACATTTCTCCGTCTAGCCCAACATGATATTTTCACCCAGCCCAGCAAGTCCGCGGATTTCGAGAAAAATGCAAATGGGATTTAAACGGGCTGCATAGATGCTACATCATTGTTTCACCCAGCCCACCAAATGGACTAAAAAAACAAATGGACTGGCTGACTTGTGGGCCAGTAGGTCGAAGCCTAAGAAGGCGTTGGATTTACATCCAACGGCCGGCATTCTTCTTCAATCTCTCGTCTTCTTCCCCCAGCGTTGCCGAAACCGCCTGCTCCAGCCTTCGGCGTCTAGCGGCGTTGTTTTGCGCTCCTCAGCGAAACGCTACCCCGCCGATGGCCAGGCCATCCCTCCACTCCGCACCTCCTGTTATTCTCTGCCGAGTGTAGGCCCACCCCGCACCCGAACCAGTCAAGTTTCCCACTCCTCTCCGTCTGCGACTCCACTGCCGCGTCTTCCCCATCTCCGGGTCGTTCCAGTCTGGGGCCTCGCCGTCGTCCACCGCCTCGGTGCGCTCGGCGCGGCGTGGTCAACATACGAGAGTCATCGGAAGAGGACTGTACGTGGAGAGCCTGACGGCTGGGACCCACGAGGTCCATGGTCGCACGCAAGGAAAGTTCCTCCTTATTATGCACTGTACGTGGGAAGGGCTTCTGTATTTCGCGAAAAAAATGTCCCCCCCCCCGCTGACAGGTCGGACCCACCAGCTATATCTTCGCACGCAAGGAAGTGCCTCCTTATTACGCACCAAAAAATGAATACCCTGCTAGCTGGGACCCACCATAGTGGGTGGCTGACTTGTGGGCCTACTAAGTTGACGAGGACGGAGGGCTTTGTCAACTTAGTCAATATGAACGATTCTAGCTCCAGTGACCGTACGATGTCCATCCAACGGCCATAGTGCTTCTTCAACCTCTGGTCTTCTTGCTCCAGCCGCCCAAAGCAGCGCCGGTCGTGCCACGTGCTCCTGCCTCTCGTGGCCGGCTGTGATGCCACGGAGGCCTCACCGCCCCCTACTACTCCCACCGCTGGCCCAGGGTATCCCTCTACTCACCCACACCCCCTGTTATTCTACGGCGACGGCAACCTCACGCCGTAGCCGAACCAGTGAACCCTCGTACTCCTCTCCGCGTGGGCATCCAGTACCGCGTCTTCCCCGGCTCCGCGTCGTCCCCTTCCTAGGCCTCGCCGTCGTCCACCGCCTTGGTGCTCTCGGCGCAGCGTGGTCAATGTGGTCAACACCCGACTTCCATCGGAAGAGTACTGTACGTGGAGAGGCTGACAGCTGGGTCCACGGCCACAACCCAGTTTTTTTGTGATTTGCCAAGTCGCTTTGTCAGGCCTGTTGGGCTGCAAATCTTTCAAGACGAGGAGAGCTTCATTCGTCTGGCCGAGAAAATGGCCTATCAGTAATGAGAAATGGGCTGTACATTTTTAAAACACATCAAACCGGCAATTAGTTTCAAATATCTTTTTTTTATTTTGAGATTTTAAATTACATTAATTTTTATGCGTGGAGAATTTGTTGGATTTTATATTGATATACATTTATTTTTAAAATTAGTTTGAATGTGAGTCAAAATTTTGGGATTAAAAACAGTTCGGACCGCACCGAAATATGCAAAATTTCGTATAATTTTTTAACCGTGGCCACAATATGGGCTGTAATGCTAACAAAAAGAATATGGGCTCCAAAAAAACCTTAAGAATTAGCAAATGGGCTGTAAATTATTAAAAATAATGGCAGATGGGCTGTATGCTGTTTTCCACAGATTTGAGGCTTTCCTAAAAAAAGGTTGACGCACAAGCAATGACTGTTGGATGTCCATCTAACGGCCGTCGTGCTTCTTCAATCTCTGCTCTTCCTGCTCCAGCCGCTCAAACAAGCGCCGGCGGGACTGCCTGCTCCCTCCTCCCCGCGGCCGGCTGTGCTGCCGCACAGGCCTCACCGCCCCACCGTACTCCCATCGCTGGCCTAGCCATCCCTCTACTCACCCACACCTGTTGTTATTCTCCGGCGACGGCAAACGAACCAATAAACCCTCGTACAGTCGTACTCCCCTCCGCGTGGGAAACAACTGCCGAGTCTTCCCTGCCTCCGAGTCGTTCCCTTCCTAGGCCTCGCCGTCGTCTACCGCCCTGGTGCTCTCGGCGCGGCCTGGTCAACATGGTGAACGACCGACATGCATCTGAAGTGGATTGTACGTGGAAAGGCCGACAGCTGGGTCCACGGCCGCACGCAAGGAAATGCCTCCTTATTACGCGCAAAATAATGATTCCTCCACCTGACATCAGGGACCCACCGAAAGGGCCTCTATATTTCGCAAAAAAACGTTACCGCCGCTGACAGCTCGGACCCACCAGCTATATCTTCGCACGCAAGGAAGTGCCTCCTTATTACGCACAAAAAAATGAATACCCCCCCTATTAGCTGGGACCCAGTATAGTGGCAGGCTGACTTGTGGGCCTACTAAGTTGACGGGGACGGAGGGCTTTGTCAACTTAGTCAATATGCACGATTCTAGCTCCAGTGACCGTACGATGTCCATCCAACGGCCGTAGTGCTTCTTCAACCTCTGGTCTTCTTGCTCCAGCCGCCCAAACCAGCGCCGGTCGTGCCTCGTGCTCCTGCCTCCCGTGGCCGGCTGCGATGCGACGGAGGCCTCACCGCCCCTACTACTCCCACCGCTGGCCAGGCCATCCCTCTACTCACCCACACCCCCTGTTATTCTGCGGCGACGACAGCCTCACACCGCAGCGAACCAGTGAACCCTCGTACTCCTCTACGTGTGGGCATCCACTGCCGCATCTTCCCCGGCTCCATGTCGTCCCCTTCCTAGGCCTCGCCATCGTCCACCGCCCTAGTGCTCTCGGCGCGGCGTGGTCAACGTGGTCAAGGAACGGCTTCCATCGGACGTGGACTGTACGTGGAGAGGCTGACAGCTGGGTCCACGGCCGCGGCAAGGAAGTGCCTCCTTATTACGTGCAAAATAATTATTCCTCCACCTGACAGCGGGGACCCACTGGACGGGCCACCGTATTTCGCGAAAAAACGTTTGCCCCTGACTGCTGGGACCCACCAGCTACATCTTTGCACGCAAGGAAGTGCGTCTGGGCAAAAAAGACGATTCGCCCCCCTGACTACTGGGACCCACCAGCTACATCTTCGCAGGCAAGGAAGTGCCTGACAGTCGGGACCCACCTGGTCGAAGCGTACGTAGCGTTGTCATTCTGGTCGCGAACGTGTACGTACATATATACTGGTGGATGTAGAGGCGCGCACGTGTCGTAGTAGAGGCGCGTACGTAGCATGTACACGTACGTACAGCGGCCAGGGTGCAAGAAAGAAAATACGGCCACGTATGTGTACATACGGGCGGGGTCTCGAACGCCTACTCGCGCATACGTACGGCCAGGGCTCGTGTACATGGCTGGGTCGGAACGGAGAAACAGTGTCGTCGTCGTGTTCATGGGGAGGGGTGTGGCGTACCGCAAAACGGAGGAAACGGACCTCCTACGGTCGAAACGGGGGTCCTGATTATCGGGAGGAGTGTGGCGTACCGCAAAACGGAGGAAACGGACCTCCTACAGTCGAAACGAGGGTCCTGTTGATCGGGAGGGGTGTGGCATACCGCAAAACGGACGAAACGGTCCTCCTACGGTCGAAACGG
>NC_057814.1:208609241-208620696 GCF_018294505.1 Triticum aestivum | reverse complement strand
CTTCAGTTAGCAGCAGTAGCGAAGGAATCGCTCGATCGGGTTCAATTAACAGCCATCAATCGATCGCTCGGGTTCAGTTAGAGCCCAACGCCTCGCTCGGGTTCAGTTAGAGCCAACGCCTCGCAGACACGCGCGTACGTGTACAAGAGAAACACGCATCGCTCGGCCCCTGACCTCCCACCGTAACCGGGAACTCGCCGAAATTTTCCTCGCCCTCGCTTCTACCATGGTTTTTTCCGTCATGGACGGCCCAAAGAATGTCATGCAGCTGCGTCTCCGGCCCGCCCAGGACGAAGAGCCCATTTTCTATCATGATTTTTTGTCATAGAAGTAGGAGCCCACCACATCTATGATGATACCGAGTATTGTCACAATTATCGTAATAGAAGTGTCATATGTATGACAGAAAAAAATTTCGTTCGGCCCAAAATGTCACGGATGTGTCTTGTAGTGTATGGTCAAGGCATGATGCTATATTTTATTGTATGAGATGATCATGTTTTGTAACACAGTTATCGGCAACTGGCAGGAGCCATATGGTTGTCGCTTTATTGTATGCAATGCAATCGCCCTGTAATTTCTTTACTTTATCACTAAGCGGTAGCGATAGTCGTAGAAGAAATAGTTGGCGAGACGACAACGATGCTACGATGGAGATCAAGGTGTCGCGCCGGTGACGATGGTGATCATGACGATGCTTCGGAGATGGAGATCACAAGCACAAGATGATGATGGCCATATCATATCACTTATATTGATTGCATGTGATGTTTATCTTTTATGCATCTTATTTTGCTTTGATTGACGGTAGCATTATAAGATGATCTCTCACTAAATTTCAAGACAAAAGTGTTCTCCCTGAGTATGCACCGTTGCCAAAGTTCGTGGTGCCGAGACACCATGTGATGATCGGGTGTGATAAGCTCTACGTTCATCTACAACGGGTGCAAGCCAGTTTTGCACACGCAGAATACTCGGGTTAAACTTGACGAGCCTAGCATATGCACATATGGCCTCGGAACACAGGAGACCGAAAGGTCGAGCGTGAATCATATAGAAGATATGATCAACATAGTGATGTTCGCCATTGAAAACTACTCCATCTCACGTGATGATCGGACCTGGTTTAGTTGATTTGGATCACGTGATCACTTAGATGATTAGAGGGATGTCTATCTAAGTGGGAGTTTTTAAGTAATATGATTAATTGAACTTTAATTTATCATGAACTTAGTCCTGGTAGTATTAGCATATCTATGTTGTAGATCAATTGCTCGCATTTAGCTCCCCTGTTTTATTTTTGATATGTTCCTAGAGAAAACTAAGTTGAAAGATGTTAGTAGCAATTATACGGATTGGATCCGTGATCTGAGGATTATCCTCATTGCTGCACAAAAGAATTATGTCCTTGATGCACCACTAGGTGACAGACCGATTGCACGAGCAACTACAGATGTTATGAACGTTTGGCAAGCTCGATGTGATGACTACTTGATAGTTTAGTGCACCATGCTTTACGGCTTAGAATCGGGGCTTCAAAGACGTTTTTTGAAACGCCACGGAGCATATGAGATGTTCCAAGAGTTGAAATTAGTATTTCATACTCATGCCCGTGTCGAGAGGTATGAGACCTCTGACAGTACTTTGCCTACAAGATGGAGGAGAATAGCTCAGCTAGTGAGCATGTGCTCAGAATGTCTGGGTACTACAATCACTTGAATCAAGTGGGAGTTAATCTTCCAGATAAGATAGTGATTGGCAGAGTTCTCTAGTCACTATCACCAAGTTACTAGAACTTCGTGATGAACTACAATATGCAAGGGATAACGGAAACGATTCCCAAGCTCTTCGTGATGCTGAAATCGACGAAGGTAGAAATCAAGAAAAACATCAAGTGTTGATGGTTGACAAGACCACTAGTTTCAAGAAAAGGGCAAAGGGAAGAAGGGGGAATTCAAGAAGAACGGCAAGCGAGTTGCTGCTCAAGTGAAGAAGCCCAAGTCCGGACCTAAGCCTGAGACTAAGTGCTTCTACTGCAAAGGGACTGGTCACTAGAAGTGGAACTGCCCTAGATACTTGGCGGATAAGAAGGATGGCATAGTGAACAAAGGTATATTTGATATACATGTTATTGATGTGTACTTTACTAGTGTTTATAGCAACCCCTTAGTATTTGATACTAGTTCAGTTGCTAAGATTAGTAACTCGAAACGGGAGTTGCAGAATGAACAGAGACTAGTTAAGGGTGAAGTGACGATGTGTGTTGGAAGTAGTTCCAAAATTGATATAATCATCATCACACACTCCCTATACTTTCGGGATTAGTGTTGAACCTAAATAAGTGTTATTTGGTGTTTGCATTGAGCATGAATATGATTTGATCATGTTTATTGCAATACAGTTATTCATTTAAGTTAGAGAATAATTGTTGTCTGTTTACATGAATAAAACCTTCTATGGTCATACACCCAATGAAAATGGTTTGTTGGATCTCGATCGTACTGATGCACATATTCATAATATTGAAGCCAAAAGATGCAAAGTTAATAATGATAGTGCAACTTATTTGTGGCACTGCCGTTCAGGTCATATTGGTGTAAAGCGCATGAAGAAACTCCATGCTAATGGGCTTTTGGAATCACTTGATTATGAATCACTTGGTACTTGCGAACCATGCCTTATGGGCAAGATGACTAAAACGCCGTTCTCCGGAACAATGTAGCGAGCATCAGATTTGTTGGAGATCATACATACTGATGTATGTGGTCCGATTGTAAGTGCATCTAGTGCCCCTTAGTGATTTTGGTGTATTGAAGACTTATAGGTTAAGGGACTAATGTGTTTATGAGTGTACACAGGTCTATAAGTCTATGAGGAGTTTGATATTTACAGAGAAAGTCGACCCCTAAAAATGAAGTTCTTCGACTGAAGACTTTGGATTTCTGAAGACTTTGAAAGTGAAGAAATTGGTGTGACCTTGAAGACTTGGTATTCATTTGACGAACATGAAGCGTCAAGACTTTTGTTTTCGTAGTTTCGCTTTCTCTTTCTTGAGTCATAGGAAACACCGTACTGTTAAAGGGGGCCAAGGAAATACTAAGGAAAAATTTCCATGTGACGCTCAACTCAAAATCCTACACCTACCAATCCCTTCGAGTGAAGCCATTGGAAATCTCATGCAGTTCAGTCATATTCTTCAGTGACAGAGACGAAGTTCTTCTGGTCTCTGAGGAATTTCTTCTGACTGAGGAGTTAGGAATTCGCCAGTGCGGATTGCCTACACAGTGAGGAACATGATAGCCCTGAGGAATTTGAGTCTCAAATTTCCGACCGTTGCTGTGCTATGCGCCAGCTGTCCCAAAATATCTACCCACCTAACGGTCATATCATTGAAGGGCATTTATGTATTATCATGTCGGGCTGCTCCCTAGGCTATAAATAGCCGCCCCCTACAACCACTAGCTGGTTGGCCGCTCCGAGAGAAACTGACACTTTTCATTTGAGAGCATCCCATCCTCCGAGGACTTTGAGCGAAAATCATCGAGTGAGGAAAACCCAAACCCAAACACCTACAAACCCAAAGTGATTGAGCATCACTGAAGAGATTGATCATGCGTGGATCCGACGCTTGTTACCTTTGAAGACTGTGCTTCTTCCAGACGGTTTGGCGTCATGGTCTAGAGCATCCAAGAGGAATTGTGGATCGCCGAGTGACCGAGTTTGTGAAGGTTCGGAAGTCACCTGAAGACTTACCATGAGTGATTGGGCGAGGTCTGTGTGACCTTAGCTCAAGGACAATACGGTGAGGACTGTGTGTCCTCAGGTTTAAATACCTAGCCGCTCCAACCAGATGTACAACTGAGACAGCAGTTGGAACTGGTCTACCAAATGATTGTCTTCACCAAGCTTACTGGTTCTAATTCCTCAACTCTTTCATTTCCTCATTACTGTGTTGTGTGCTTGTCATATCTGTGTTTGAAGACTTTGACTGAAGACTTTCTCAATTTCCTCAGTTTAATGTCTTCAGTCTGTTTGTCTTCATCCTGTGTTGTCTTGTGTTTACGCTTTCTGTACTCTGTGCCTGTCTTCATTTCATCATGATGACCATGCTTGTACTCTGTTATGTTTACTTGTGAGTACTTATTCCGCTGCAAGTAGTTCTTCGCTAAGGAATTTCCTCACCCGCAAATTCCTTAGTGAAGAATTCATGAAAATCGCCTATTCACCCCCCTCTAGTCGATATAACGCACTTTCAATTGGTATCAGAGCAAGGTACTCCCTTGTTCTGTGTGATTTTGGTTTAACCGCATGAAGTTTTAGTTATGTCGACCGCATGTATGATCAAGGTCTCTGCTGGGTGTCCTACCTTCGATGGGACGGACTACCCCTATTGGAAGAATAAGATGCGAATGCATCTTGAGGCAATTGATAACGATCTCTGGTATGTTGTGGAAAATGGTGTTCCCTCAGTCACACCTTCTCTGAATGCTGCTGATGTGAAGAGATTCAAGCAACTCGACTCTCAAGCGAAGAATATCATATGTGGCCATCTGAGCAAAGGACAGTATGGAAGAGTGAGTGCTTTGGAAACTGCTAAGCTCATCTGGGATAGGCTGTCCAAAGTGAATGAAGGAGTCTCAACTCATCGTGACTCTCGAGTTGATGTTCTTCGCAATCTCTTCAACCGCTTCAAAAGACTCGACAATGAAAATGTTCAACAAACCTTCGATCGCCTCACTGACATCTCAAATGAGCTTCAAGCACTTGGTGCCACTGATATCACCGACCATGAGGTGGTGAATAAATTGTTGAGATCGCTTGATTCCTCATTTGATACTCTGTCATTGATGATACAAGAACGTGCTGAGTACAAGTCACTTGATCGCGTTGATATCCTCGAGAGGCTAAATACTCATGAGTTCTAGCTTGCTGAAAAGAGAGATATCTATGGTTCTAGCTATGGAAGATCACGTGCACTGAAGGCCAAGGCAGTTTCTGAGTCGACTCTGGCAGCAGCCTTGGTGATCCCGAAGAACTGAGCCATGAACTAGCACTGCTCGTGAAGAAATTCCAGAAGTTCTCAAGACGTGGTCGCTTTGGAAGACCCTCAAGGAGCAATAATTCCTCGTCCAGTGACTACAAGAAAAGGCTTTGTCACAAATGCAAGAAACCTGGACACTACATTCAAGATTGTCCTCAGTGGGAAAAGGAATCAAAGAAGAAGAAATACAAGGATTACAGTTCTGATGATGCAAAGAAAAAGAAGAAATCCACAAAGTCTTCATCATCAAAATCCTCAAAGTCTTCATCTCACAAGAAGAGCAGCTCCAAGAAGGCTCGGGCATTCATTGGCAAGGAAATGGACTCTGAGGCTGAATCTGAAGAAAATGAGGAAGAGGAGGCGTCTGAGGAGTCCGAATTCGGTGTGGCGAGCCTAGCTCTCGCTACTGCATTCGTCAGCAAGTCTATCTTCAACTCTGAAGAAAACGACCTCACCAACAAGGCTGATGAAGGCATGATGACTACGCTCCCACCTATTGCTTCATGGCAAAGGGTGCCAAGGTACTCAAATATACCTCCTCTGAATCAAGTAAGAATGAATCTGATGAAAACCTCAAGCCCAACTACTCTAAACTTGCTAAGATTGCTGTGAAACAACAAAGGGCTTTTGAAAAGGTTCAAAACATGCTAGACAAAAGTGATGATATGTTGGGTGAAGAAATGGATCGCACTAAAACCTTAACTGAAAATCTTCAGAGACTTCAGACTAGGTTTGACAAGCTTCAAGGTCATCATAACACTCTATTATCTGATCATGATAAACTTTCTTATGAATTTCTTCAAAGAAAACAAGATCTTGAGAAGCTAAGAGTGAGTTATGAAGATCTTCAGAAGGAGCGTGATTCATTACTTGCTCAACAAATCAGCGCTGCTCAGGAAGAATTTGTTCCTCCATGTTTGAAATGCATTGAACGTGAATCTGCTAATTCTTCACCTGAATGTTCAAATGCTTCTAATGCTACAAATTCTTCAACTGTCTCTGCTATCACTAATTCCTCATCTGAGGACATTGCTAGTATCACTGACGATGCAGGGCTGAAGGAATTGTACATGACAGGCATGTACAAAAGCCTCAAAGGGCATCAGACTCTTTGTGATGTGCTTAAAAAGCAGATCCTCAACAGGAACCCTAGGAAAGAGGGTATTGCCTTTGAGAGGAAACTCAATGCTGATGGTACATATTGGAAGCCTGAGCAGTACCCCAAAACCTCATGGGTTGCTGCAAAGGGACCTCTAGTTGATCCATCTAATCTATCTGGCTTTACATGTGAATCTCGTCATTCTTCTGATGAGTCATTTGACTCCAACTATACTGTTCAAAAATCAGAATGGTGAAGTATTTGCTAGATATGTTGGCACTAACTATAGGAACGGTTCCCCTATGAAAAAAATCTGGGTTCCCAAAAGATGCCTTCAAAGTCTTCAGGTGAATGTCCTCATGACAGCACCTGTGAAGAATAGGAACCCCAGATCAAATTCTTCATATGGATCCAAGTCCTCATACAGACCAAATTCCTCACGTGGATCAAATTCCTCAAAAGGATCAAAGTCCTCATATGAATATCATCGTGCTAACAACTTTGTTTCGCAGGGAAGAGCTAAGGGCTATGAATATGAGCATTATTCTTCTAATCATTATGTTCATAAGTCCTCGAAGAATTTCTCTGCTTATTCATATGCTTACCCTAACTCCTCTTATGTGAAACGAAATGGATTGGCTTCTATGCCACCTTTCTCGTATGGAGCTCGCAGAGTGATGAACTCTTTGCCACCCCTTTAGATGTGGGTGGTGAAGAAAAAGAACTAATCTCTTCTGCAGGGTCAGGTCTCCAGACGTGCTCAAACGTCTGAAGAATTTGCTGGAGACCTGAAATTGCCTGAAAGGACGTAGGCTAATCATGAAGAAATGAATCCTCATTTCTCACGTCCTCATACTGCTATATCTGTCTTACTGCTTGATGAAATTGATCTGATGAATTTGATGTCATATTCTTCACTGATGAAGTATATGAGTTCGTAAGCTGCACTAATTCATCTGCAGGATGATCAACCCAAAGCCACTGAGTGGGTCCTCGATAGTGGATGTACAAATCACATGACTGGTGACAAGAATCTATTGATGGATGCTCCCTTATCACCATCGCATCTGAAGCATATCATCTTTGCTGACAAAGGCAAAAGTCAGGTATTGGGTCTAGGTAAGGTTGCGATCACAAAGGATCGACACATGGACAAAGTCATGCTTGTCGAGTCCTTAGGATACAACCTCATGTCTATCTCAATGCTTTGTGATCTTGATATGGTTGTTGTCTTTGGCAAGTATCATTGTGTTGTGGTTATGGAAGCTGACAATTCCAAAGTCTTCGAAGGCTTTAGGAGAGGAGACTTGTATATTGTTGATTTCTCTACAGGACCGCAACCAGCCGTGTGTCTACTTGCAAAAGCTTCAGAAGGCTGGCTCTGGCATCGACGACATTGTCATGCAGGCATGAGGAATTTGCACACGCTTGCGAAGAAGAAGCATGTCATTGGCATTGAGAATGTCAAATTCCTCAAGGATCACTTATGCGGAGCCTGTGAAGCTGGGAAGATGACAAAGGCTAAGCATCCAGCAAAGACTATCATGACCACCACTCGACCATTTGAATTGCTTCACATGGATCTCTTCGGTCCTAACCATTATTCTGCAGTCTCAAATGATGCATCTCAATATGGCTTTGTTATTGTTGATGATTACTCTCGTTACACATGGGTACACATTGTTACTTGCAAACATGAAGTGCAGGAAGTCTTCAACCGATTTTCCTCGAGGACTTCAACCAACTTTGGTGTGAAGATCAAGCACATCAGAAGTGACAATGGAACTGAGTTCAAGAATTCTGGTCTTGATGACTATCTTGATGAACTTGGTATTACTCATGAGTTATCTGCTCCTTATACTCCTCAGCAAAATGGCGTCGTGGAGCGCAAGAACAGGACTCTTGCTGAGATGGCTCGCACTATGCTTGATGAATACAAAACGCCTCGTCGTTTCTGGATTGATGCAATTGATACTGCTTGCCACATCATCAACAGAGTATATCTTCACAAATTCTTCAAGAAGACTGCCTATGAACTCCTCACTGACAAGAAACCCAATGTGAGTTATTTCAAAGTCTTCGGTGCTAAATGCTGGATTAGAGATCCTCATCACAACTCCTAATTTGCACCGAAAGCACATGAAGGATTTATGCTTGGTTACGGAAAGGACTCGCACACCTATCGAGTCTTCAACAACGTTCTTCGCAAGGTTGTTGAAACTGTAGATGTGCGGTTCGATGAAACTAATGGCTCGCAAAGAGAGCACCTACCTTCTGTGATAGATGAACCAGCACCTAAGGAAACTATCAAGTTCAAGGCTACTGAGGATGTCGTTCCTACCGAAGAATCTGCTGAAGAATTCATTCCAGAACGTGAAGCACGTCGAGCTAATGCACCCGAAGAAAATGCTGAAGAAAATGGTGCTGAAGAAAATGCTGATCAAATTCCTCGACAACAACCAGCTCATCCTCGCGTTGCAAAAGAAGTGCAAGTTGAAAAGATCATCGATGACATTGAAGCACCAGTGATGAATTTGCCTATATGATGAGTGAAGAATATCAAATGTCTATGATGTAAGAACTGAAATTCTTCTTAGGTCTTCAAATTCGTCAACAGCGCAATGGCATATTCATATCTCAGGAGAAATACCTCAAGGATGTACTGAGGAAATTCAGCATGCAAGATTGCAAAGGCGTCAAAATTCCTATGCCCACAAATGGCCATCTGTGCACTGATGAAAATGGTATTGACTTCGATCATAAGGTATACCGCTCCATGATTGGTTCTTTATTGTATTTATGTGCATTTAGGCCAGATATAATGCTTAGTGTTTGCATGTGTGCCCGATTTCAAGCTACACCGAAGGAATCACACCATAAGGCTGTGAAGCATATTCTTCGATATCTAGCTCACACACCAACACTTGGATTATGGTACCCCAAGGGCTCGGCTTTTGATCTCATTGGATATTCTAACTCTGACTATGCTGGTGGTCGTGTGGACCGCAAGTCAACATCTGGTACATGTCATTTCCTCGGACGATCTTTGGTCTGTTGGTCCTCGAAGAAACAGAACCGCGTATCACTGTCTACTGTTGAAGCTGAGTACATTGCTGCTGGTTCTTGCTGTGCTCAATTGTTGTGGATGAAGCAAACTCTCAAGGACTACGGTGTCAACGTGAAGAATGTGCCTCTCTTTTGTGACAATGAGAGTGCCATCAAGATTGCTCACAACCCAGTTCAGCACTCGAAGACAAAGCACATTCAGATTCGTCATCATTTTCTTCGCGATCATGTGTTGAAGGGCGACATTTCTATTGAGCATGTGAAGACTGAAGAACAGCTAGCCGATATCTTCACAAAGCCCTTGGATGAGAAGAGATTTAGTAAGTTGCGGTGTGAGCTAAATATCTTAGAATCTTCGAATGTTTTTGAAAAGGACACTCATCCTAACACTTATGCAAAAATGATGACTTAGATGTGCAACACATGAAGAAACGTTTTTCTTCAATCAATGAAGAATAACACTCTAAGTGTGAAGAAATTAACGAATAATTTGATTCTCAGAACCCTACGACAATTGTACGCGGTGTCTGAAATCATCATTCTTATACGGTGGGTCACGCCACCACCAAAAGTTGAAAATCTTCAATTTGAGTTTTTCCTCAGTTTTTAAATTCCTCAGTTGTTCATTTTCTTCAACTTTGCAAAATCTTCACTGTTTCCGTCATTTTTCTTCATTGGTTATATATACATATATATATATATACATATATATATATACATATATATATATATGAGTTTATGTCCTCTACGGCATTCACTTATGTCTAATTCTTCAAGTTACTTTTTCTGCTAAGTGAATGCGATCGGACCCTACCCCCTCTATGCAAAACTCAACCCAATCTATTCACAAATTCTTCATGTGCATTCTATTTGAAACTCGTTCAAAATCTTCACTGTGTCCTTGTCAGCTAAAGAATTTGCGAACGGAACTTTTAACTTATCTTATCCAAATTTTCGGCTTTGCCGCTCAAACCGTTCCGCATCCCACGAAATACTTATCTATTCACCCACGATCTCACACGATCTACACTTCTCAGTACTTGGGTGACACATGTCAAGCGAATGAGAAGGGTCAGGGGCACGTTCGTCCAAATTCTTCGGGCGAACCGTTTTTCACCGTGGCTATAAATACCCCCTCCCCTTCCTCACTTCCTTTACTCCGCTCGACCTCTCTCCCGCTCGAGCTTCTCAAACCCTAGCGCCGCCGCTACTTCATCGTCGCCGGTGAGGAAGAGTTTCACTGCCTCGACCTCGTCGCCGTCGTACTCGCGCCGGCCACGGATTTCTTCACTCCGCCACCGCCGTAGCTGTCTTTCTCCGCCAAGTTAGGGCGTGGAAGATCTGCACTGAGGAACTTCACATCTCCACATCCCAGCTCGTCGTGTTCTTCGTTCAGGGTAATTAAAAGTTACTTTTACTGCCCTCTTTGATTCAAATGTTTTCTACAAAATCTTCAAAGGTGTTTTTCTTCAAATCTTCACACACTAAACACCTCACATGTCATCTGTTCTTGATACATTTGTCTAAGCTATAATTTCTCTTCAAGATTCCTCAATTGTGTGGATTTCTGATCTGTACAACTCTGGAACCTAAGACTAAGAACGCTTAGTGAAATTCTTAAAGACTCGTCTGGTCAAATTGTGACGCCCGGATAATTAAGCTACAGTAACCCCCTGCTAAAGATGCCACGTCACCTCGATTACTGTTGTTAATATCGCGTTAGTTCAAAACCGATTTGAATTCAAATTTTAGTTAAAGGCAAACAATAAAGTTGTTCAAATATTAAAACTAAAATGTTCGGAGTGAGCCAAATAATGCATAGGTAATTATGGCGGAGAAACTACACTTTTATAAAATGTTTGAATACTCTAAAATGATTTAAACTGTAGCAAAAACAATTATATAAATGCCTTTGGTATTTTATAAATTTGCTAAACTATTTTAATTCGGGGTAAAAACTTTTCATGACAGTGGGTTATTCTGGAACATTGCTTTAGGGGCTATTGTCATATTTTACTAAAGTAAAATTAATGTGTAACTAAAAGAAAACAGAAACAAAAAAAATTAAATAAAAAGAAAACAAAGATAAATAAAAGGAGCCCCCCCCCCACTGGGCCGTGGCCCAACTTGGCCGAACGGCCTCGGCCCACCAGGCCACCACCTAGGCCGGCCCACCCCGCCGCCATAACCTCCCCCGCTCCTCCCACTCGCCCACCGACACCCACACTCCCCCACCCCCGAAATATCTC
>NC_057814.1:208600869-208608495 GCF_018294505.1 Triticum aestivum | reverse complement strand
CCCACTGCTTCGCGCCTCCTGCTCGAAACCCCCCACCGTGCGCGCCCCTCCCTGGTCGCTCTCCTGTGCGCCGCCGCCACTCGTCGCCTAGTCGCGTGCCCCGCCGCCCCTGCACCACCTCCGGCCTCCTCCCGCACCGCCGCAGCTGTGCTGCCCGCCTCGCCGTGGCCTCGCCATTGCTCGCATCCGGCGACCGGCGTCGCCGCGCCCATGGCGGGCGCCCCCCTGGCGACCTGGGGAGCGGGCTGGCGCTCGTCGCCCGTAACCGCTAACCCAGCGCCCGCACACGCTATGGCCCCTGTGCCAATGACATGGGGGCCCACGCCCCAGAACGTCAATTAAAAAAAGAATAAATAATTAATAAATAAAAATAAAAATAAAAATCTATTAATAAAATTAATTATTAATTAATTAATTAAGTTAATTAATCCTGTTTAATTAATCTAATTAACTAGTTAGTTTAATTAAACAGTAATTAGTTTAGCTAATTCCTAATTAATCTAAACAGAGAATGACAGGTGGGTCCCACTGGACCCACATGTCAGTTTGACTTAGTCAACCCCTGTTGACTGCTGATGTCAGCATGACATCATGCTGATGTCATAAATCCAATTTTGAATTAAATTAAATGATTAATTAAATTCCAGAAATTAGTAAATCTTTAGAAAATTATATCTTTTAAACCGTAGCTCACATGAAAATACTTTCTACATGAAAGTTGCTAAGAACGACGAGCCGAATCCGAATACGCAGTCCGTTCGTCCGCCAGACGTCCCTAGCATAGCAAACTTGCAACTTTCCCCCTCCGTTTCATTTGTCGGAAAAATGCAAACTTCGGGAAAACTTTCCCGGATGTTTCCCCCCTTTGCCGATAGCACCTACTACCACGTTAGGGCACACCTAGCACCGCGTATTGTCATGTTACGCTTTGTGTTGCTTTGATTGCTTTGTTATTTATTGTGTTCCCCCTCCGTTACTTCTTTCCGGTAGACCCCGAGACTACCGGCGACCCCCAGTTCGACTACGGAGTTGACGACCCCTACTTGCCAGAGCAACCAGGCAAGCCCCCCCCTTGATCACCAGATATCGCCTATTCTTCTCTATACTGCTTGCATTAGAGTAGTGTAGCATGTTACTGCTTTCCGTTAATCCTATCCTGATGCATAGCCTGTCATTGTTGCTACAGTTGTTACCCTTACCTGCTATCCTACTGCTTAGTATAGGATGCTAGTGTTCCATCAGTGACCCTACACTCTTGTCCGTCTGCCATGCTATACTACTGGGTCGTGATCACTTCGGGAGGTGATCACGGGTATATACTATATACTTTATATACATGACACATGTGGTGACTAAAGTCGGGTCGGCTCGTTGAGTACCCGCAAATGATTCTGATGAGGGGGCTGAAAGGACAGGTGGCTCCATCCCGGTAGAGGTGGGCCTGGGTTCCTGACGGCCCCGACTGTTACTTTGTGGCGGATCGACAGGGCAGGTTGAGACCACCTAGGAGAGAGGTGGGCCTGGCCCTGGTCGGCGTTCGCAGATACTTAACACGCTTAACGAGATCTTGGTATTTGATCTGAGTCTGGCCATTTGGTCTATACGCACTAACCAACTACGCGGGAACAGTTATGGGCACTCGACGTCGTGGTATCAGCCGAAGCTCTTCTTGACGTCAGCGACGGAGCGGCGCGCGCCGGATTGGACTGGAACGCCTGCTAGGCTAGGTCTGCTTCCGGCCGCCCTCGCAACGTGCAGGTGTGCAATGGGCGATGGGCCCAGACCCCTGCGCGCATAGGATTTAGACCGGCGTGCTGACCTCTCTGTTGAGCCTAGGTGGGGCTGCGACGTGTTGATCTTCCGAGGCCGGGCATGACCCAGAAAAGTGTGTCCGGCCAAATGGGATCGAGCGTGTTGGGTTATGTGGTGCACCCCTGCAGGGAAGTTTATCTATTCGAATAGCCGTGTCCCTCGGTAAAAGGACGACCCGGAGTTGTACCTTGACCTTATGACAACTAGAACCGGATACTTAATAAAATACACCCTTCCAAGTGCCAGATACAACCCGGTGATCGCTCTCTAACAGGGCGACGAGGAGGGGATCGCCGGGTAGGATTATGCTATGCGATGCTACTTGGAGGACTACAATCTACTATCTTCTACATGCTGCAAGATGGAGGCTGCCAGAAGCGTAGTCTTCGTCAGGATTAGCTATCCCCCTCTGATTCTGGCATTCTGCAGTTCAGTCCACTGATATGGCCCTTTACACATATACCCATGCATATGTAGTGTAGCTCCTTGCTTGCGAGTACTTTGGATGAGTACTCACGGTTGCTTCTCTCTCTCTCTCTCTCTCTTTCCCCCTTTCCTTTCTACCTGGTTGTCACAACCAGATGCTGGAGTCCAGGAGCCAGGCGCCACCGTTGACGACGACTACTACGACACCGGAGGTGCCTACTACTACGTGCAGCCCGCTGACGACGACCAGGAGTAGTTAGGAGGATCCCAGGCAGGAGGCCTGCGCCTCGTTCGATCTGTATCCCAGTTTGTGCTAGCCTTCTTAAGGCAGACTTGTTTAACTTGTGTCTGTACTCGGATATTGTTGCTTCCGCTGACTCGTCTATGATCGAGCACTTGTATTCGAGCCCTCGAGGCCCCTGGCTTGTATTATGATGCTCGTATGACTTATTTTATGTTTTAGAGTTGTGTTGTGATATCTTCCCGTGAGTCCCTGATCTTGATCGTACACGTTTGCGTGTATGATTAGTGTACGGTCAAATCGGGGGCGTCACAAGTTGGTATCAGAGCCAACTGCCTGTAGGAATCCCCCTTTCCAACTCCTTGGCCGAAGTCGAGTCTAGACATTACAAAAACTTTTACTAACATGGCTGTGTGTCTTACGGGCCCACGTCGCCATTGGGTGGTATTAGGATCTTTTACTCCTTGTCTATACTCTGGGACTCTGATCTCTCTTCTATTCGGGTTAAGTGAATTTTGCTAAATCTAACATTAGGATCTTGTTATCACTTTCACCCGGAGAGCCCCTTATTACTGATAATCGTCTGCTGCACGTGAAGACCCTGAAGATACTCTCCGCTGATAACCCGAGAACTCGTGTTCATCGCTTTTGCAATTCCCTTTCATCGGTAAACTCCTATGGATAACCGCGTATACTCGCCATTCATACAATGTTTCCCAGTTGATCTTGTTATTACAAGATACCCCGAAATTATCTCTGTTGTTCCGAGAATTCTTGAGCTTACTGCCTTGCTGTTCTTTGTCACCTGAATACCCCTACGGATAATTCTCGCACTTACCGAGTATCCGCTCATCCCCAGTTGATTCAAGTATTCCACAAAAGTGTTCAAAATACCATTCGATCTTCCGAAAATCCTCAGGAGCCTTTTTGCTCTTGAAATTCTTGCTTACTTGCATTATGATTAATCTTAAGTCTCGTAATCTTATTGGCATCCCTTGTCATTATCATTTTGAGTCCGTTGATTCAATTTGTTGCGAATGCTCGCAATCCTCAATCAGATCCTAGAATTCATTCTTCCGGCTCAGACGTCATTTGGATATGAGCTGGTTCTTGACCAATCAATGCCTTGATCGGTTGTATCCCTAAGTCTATTTAGCTTATCCATCCCTAATCATAGCATTGCTTCTGATCCCTTGATTTGGAAATCATAATTCCTTTGCATTTGAGCTTTGAGTTAGTCAGTTGTTTCTATAATCTGATCCCCTTGCATTCTTTCTTCCTCTAGTTGAGTATCGATGCTCACATCTGATCCCTTGTGGACAACCAAATCCTTTGTTAGATTATTATCCGACAGTGCCCTCATATTTAATCACCTTGTGAGTTCTTCCCTGATACATAATGCCTTTGGTAAATTGTATACTCTGCTTTGTCAACCACGCTCTGCTTTTGAGCTGGTGATAATTACTCTTGAAGCTTGTGGTATATGATCCTAAGATACCCCTATGGCTTGAACCTATGCCTTCCCTAATCCGTGTGAACCCAAGAGTTTTCACGAGTCATACTCTTCTGACTTTTTGCCAGATAAAATTTCAACACTACAACTTCCTTGAATGCGAGAAGTGAATGAAAGGTTATGCATTGGAGAAGTGGGAGTCGACCTTGAACTTTGTGTTCATGCCCATGGAAACGATGTAGATCTTATCATGGAAGCTTCTTGTAACAATAATTATTCCCTTGGTATAATTTGATCCTGCATCTGTGATTTTGGCCTTTGCAATCATGGTTCCAACCAAGATTGTCTTCTTTGATCCCCTTTCTCGGACAAGTTGAAGTGCTCGCCTTCTGCATATCAATACACATGTCCAAACTCTAATATGGTCTACCATCGAGTATTACCCCTGGTATCTCGAGAATATCAAATAACTGAGTTGCTTCCAGTGAGTATTCATCTAGTATTACTTCTCCCCGATTTCAGATTTTGCCCCGGGTTCTGAGTTATCAGTCACTCGAGAACACCGATAAGAGAATCGACCCCGCACTCCGATTCAATAACTCTAAGTAAATTTCGTTGCTTACGAGTTTAATAATCCTTCAAGTCATTCCTAGCCTGTATGGCTATATCATTGTCGTGGTGATTTTAACTGTGCTACCTGGTCCTTATTCTTGGAGCACCACTTCGATGATGAGCTAAGCTTACGTCGATTTTCCTTGCCATATCATTTAGCCTTGAACAACAAGCTTGATTTCGAGTTTGTGTCGTACCCCTGGTTCCAATAACCTTTTGCTTCATCATTCCTTTGACTTGATGTCATCGCCGATCGATTACCTCTTCATAAATTCTCGCTACAAATGGTCGTGAACATCATCAACATTCTGAGCTCTTCCAAGATATCTATCAAATTCTGGATGAGAAATACCATCCTTGCCCTCGATGATTTGTTTTATCATCGACCATTTTATTGCCTTCCATTCAACACAAACTTGTTCGTGTTTTGTGTTGTACCTTGATTTCCTTGCTATCCAACTTATGTTAAGTTCTACCGCGGAGTATTACCATCTTTGATGTCAAGGATGTTATGAGGATTGCTCCACCTCTTAAGAATTCTTGCTATAATGATACTTCTCACCATCACCATTCTTTCTTGGTCCTCGTGTTGATTCCAACCGAGGTACCCACAAGTGAACGGTGTTGTTTGGATTCTGCACTTCTAGCAACCCTATTGCTTTGGAGTTAATGATCGACAATTCATTCTTAGCCTATCGGTTGCTGAACCACCATTCTAACATTGATCATGCTACCTAACCCCATATTTCGGGTGCACCTTTCAACCAATGTTTAATTGTGTATGTTTTCCTCGAGCATACATCATTATACCATTTGATCTGACAAATGCTATCTCCTTGTTCACATAGTTGTGGAAATCCATCTTTTGTTAATCTCGATGAATTGTAGCTGATTCCATCAGCCACCTCCTCAGCCTCTCATTGGTTTACTGATGGACTCTTGTTTCGGAACTTGCTTCCATAGTTCATTTCCCGAGAATCTTACAATGTCATCTCGTCAAATGGTGCCGCACCTTTTCTTCTCAGCATCCTAAGTCTGAGGTATCCTGACACCAATCAGAACTGAATCTCGGTCAGATATGATGGTTGGAACATATTTCCAAGAGTTATAACATTGGTCTTTATATGACCCAGTAAGGCGATGTCATGCCTAGCACACATGTCCGGAGGACCTGTTATTATTGTTTCCTTTTTAGCAAGGTTATCCATTCTTCCATGAGGAAATTGTAAGACTTATTCTACCAGTTATTCCTGATGCATCCATTGAGTATCCAAAGTCCGACCCTTGCTTGAAGACCATGTCAATGCTATCCCGAAGCATGTCTGTGGTACTCCGATTTTCGACAAGAACATTTGAAGCCCAATGCTAAATGTTTTCTTGCTCAATTATCCAAACACCGTTGTATGGGTAATGTCATGAAATTTCTCTCCCCTTACCTAAAGAGTTTTCTACATTATATCCTGTCATGGATATCATGCTCTGCTTGTCCTTGGGAAGGATATACCCTTGAAATATGTGTTTAAACACATTTTCCTTTCCATTGTTCTGTTTAATCCGATAATCTTATTTTCCTTTCCATTGGTTGGTTTAACGTTTCTGGTGATCATTATGATCTAAGCACTATTAATCCCCTGCTTGTGCAAACACCTCGGTGTACAACTCTGTCAGTAAGACCCTGTTACTATTGTTGGTGACATTCCGGTAACCACCGATGGACGAGAACTTTGCCTATTGGTCCGCCTCGTTCAACAAGCAGGAAAATGGTTCTCTTCGTCCCTTGC
The DNA here is from genome assembly GCF_018294505.1 of Triticum aestivum. Taxonomy (NCBI): domain Eukaryota; kingdom Viridiplantae; phylum Streptophyta; class Magnoliopsida; order Poales; family Poaceae; genus Triticum; species Triticum aestivum. The sequence goes on along the minus strand of NC_057814.1, from coordinate 208,602,170 downwards.
CCTTGGTACCGATGTTGTTGGCGACATAACCGACAGAGTATCCTCTGACATGCCTTGCTTACATGATCGTGCAAGATGTCACCGTCCTTCCTACTTTTAACCCACATGGTGGGCCCATAACCCACAATTCCACAGGATCGAAACCTGACTCTCCAGTACACCTTATTGCCAAAGTTATCCCTTGCTCTTGGTTTCATAGGTAATTCGCGAGCCACCGTCCTACTGATCTATTCTGGTATCAGACGCAATACTTACTCTCGCTGCTTGAACCCCTTTCACACTTTGTTTCAGGCATCGAACGATTCACCCGCTCGAAACTTCTCATGGTACCTACTTACCTTGCTCTCGATATTGTCTTAAGTTTCCATTCAAGAGTTACTTTACGCCACCATCCCCGATGTTATCAACCAGATAGCCAACCTTTCAGAGGTCCGTTTTTCGAAGTTACCCCTTGTCCTTCATATGTACAATGAAAATCCCGAAGAAAGGATGACGACTTGATCATGGTGACTTGAAGCAGAGTAATGAAGACATCAACGAAAGGGATCAACCTCTTTGAAAGGGGCAGCCAAGACCGACAAGACTCGTTAGGTTTTCGCTACCAGCACTTTTTCCCCCTTACTCCACCGCTTAAATCTCGGAACGAGATTTCTTGTAGTGGAGGAGAATTGTGACGCCTGGATAATTAAGCTACAGTAACCCTCTGCTAATGATGCCATGTCACCTCGATTACTGTTGTTAATATCGCGTTAGTTCAAAACCGATTCGAATTCAAATTTTAGTTAAAGGCAAACAATAAAGTTGTTCAAATATTAAAACTAAAATGTTCGGAGTGAGCCAAATAATGCATAGGTAATTATGGCGGAGAAACTACACTTTTATAAAATGTTTGAATACTCTAAAATGATTTAAACTGTAGCAAAAACAATTATATAAATGCCTTTGGTATTTTATAAATTGCTAAACTATTTTAATTCGGGGTAAAAACTTTTCATGACAGTGGGTTATTCTGGAACATTACTTTAGGGGCTATTGCCATATTTTACTAAACTAAAATTAATGTGTAACTAAAAGAAAACAGAAACAAAAAAATTAAATAAAAAGAAAACAAAGATAAATAAAAGGAGCCCCCCCACTGGGCCGTGGCCCAACTTGGCTGAACGGCCTCGGCCCACCAGGCCACCACCTAGGCCGGCCCACCCCGCTGCCATAACCTCCCCCGCTCCTCCCACTCGCCCACCGACACCCACACTCCCCCACCCCCGAAATATCTCCCCCCTCCCCCCCGATTGGATCGGGAT
>NC_057814.1:208600226-208600780 GCF_018294505.1 Triticum aestivum | reverse complement strand
GGCCCACCAGGCCACCACCTAGGGCGGCCCACCTCGCCGCCATAACCTCCCCCCGCTCCTCCCACTCGCCCACCGACACCCACACTCCCCTACCCCCGAAATATCCCCCCTCTCCCCCGATTGGATCGGGATCGAGGGGGAACCGCTCACCGCCGCCACCCGGTGCCGTCTCGTCGCGACGCCGCACCGCCATCGCCGTTCACCGGAGGAGCCTCGCCGGAGCTCCTCCGCCACGACCCCCCACTCCCTCTCGTTCTCCATCGTCGCCGAGCATCCCACGCCCGATCCCCTGCCGCGCCGGAGCCCCACCTCGCCCGCGCGACCGCGCCCGAGGAACCGTCGCCTGCTGCCGACCCCCAGCGCCCGAGGACGACCCCGCCGTCGCTTCTCGCCGCCACCCGGAGCTCGTCCGCCACGACTCCGTCGACGCGCGCGTCCCCGTCCTCCTTCCTGAACGGCTACAACGAGCCACGTCGCCCCCTCTTCCCTCCATCGCCGGTGAGGCCCCGCCTCCCGCCTCCTCCCTTTCCTCCCGTCGCCGCGCCGTGTACCAC
>NC_057814.1:208563990-208599943 GCF_018294505.1 Triticum aestivum | reverse complement strand
CGCCGCGCCCATGGCGGGCGCCCCCCTGGCGACCTGGGGAGCGGGCTGGCGCTCGTCGCCCGTAACCGCTAACCCAGCGCCCGCCGCCCCTGTGCCAATGATATGGGGGCCCACGCCCCAGAACGTCAATTAAAAAAAAGAATAAAAATTAATAAATAAAAATAAAAATGTATTAATAAAATAAATTATTAATTAATTAATTAAGTTAATTAATCCTGTTTAATTAATCTAATTAACTAGTTAGTTTAATTAAACAGTAATTAGTTTAGCTAATTCCTAATTAATCTAAACAGAGAATGACAGGTGGGTCCCACTGGACCCACATGTCAGTTTGACTTAGTCAACCCCTGTTGACTGCTGATGTCAGCATGACATCATGCTGATGTCATAAATCCAATTTCAAATTAAATTAAATGATTAATTAAATTCCAGAAATTAGTAAATCTTTAGAAAATCATATCTTTTAAACCGTAGCTCAGATGAAAATACTTTCTACATGAAAGTTGCTCAGAACGACGAGCCGAATCCGAATACGCAGTCCGTTCGTCCGCCAGACGTCCCTAGCATAGCAAACTTGCAACTTTCTCCCTCCGTTTCATCTGTCCGAAAAATGCAAACTTCGGGAAAACTTTCCCGGATGTTCCCCCCTTTGCCGATAGCACCTACTACCACGTTAGGGCACACCTAGCACCGCGTATTGTCATGTTACGCTTTGTGTTGCTTTGATTGCTTTGTTATTTATTGTGTTCCCCCTCCGTTACTTCTTTCCGGTAGACCCCGAGACTACCGGCGACCCCCAGTTCGACTACGGAGTTGACGACCCCTACTTGCCAGAGCAACCAGGCAAGCCCCCCCCCTTGATCACCAGATATCGCCTATTCTTCTCTATACTGCTTGCATTAGAGTAGTGTAGCATGTTACTGCTTTCCGTTAATCCTATCCTGATGCATAGTCTGTCATTGTTGCTACAGTTGTTACCCTTACCTGCTATCCTACTGCTTAGTATAGGATGCTAGTGTTCCATCAGTGACCCTACACTCTTGTCCGTCTGCCATACTATACTACTGGGTCGTGATCACTTCGGGAGGTGATCACGGGTATATACTATATACTTTATATACATGACACATGTGGTGACTAAAGTCGGGTCGGCTCGTTGAGTACCCGCAAATGATTCTGATGAGGGGGATGAAAGGACAGGTGGCTCCATCCCGGTAGAGGTGGGCCTGGGTTCCTGACGGCCCCCGACTGTTACTTTGTGGCAGAGCGACAGGGCAGGTTGAGACCACCTAGGAGAGAGGTGGGCCTGGCCCTGGTCGGCGTTCGCAGATACTTAACACGCTTAACGAGATCTTGGTATTTGATCTGAGTCTGGCCATTTGGTCTATACGCACTAACCAACTACGCGGGAACAGTTATGGGCACTCGACGTCGTGGTATCAGCCGAAGCTCTTCTTGACGTCAGCGACGGAGCGGCGCGCGCCGGATTGGACTGGAACGCATGCTAGGCTAGGTCTGTTTACGGCCGCCCTCGCAACGTGCAGGTGTGCAATGGGCGATGGGCCCAGACCCCTGCGCGCATAGGATTTAGACCGGCGTGCTGACCTCTCTTTTGAGCCTAGGTGGGGCTGCGACGTGTTGATCTTCCGAGGCCGGGCATGACCCAGAAAAGTGTGTTCGGCCAAATGGGATCGAGCGTGTTGGGTTATGTGGTGCACCCCTGCAGGGAAGTTTATCTATTCGAATAGCCGTGTCCCTCGGTAAAAGGACGACCCGGAGTTGTACCTTGACCTTATGACAACTAGAACCGGATACTTAATAAAATACACCCTTCTATGTGCCAGATACAACCCGGTGATCACTCTCTAACAGGGCGACGAGGAGGGGATCGCCGGGTAGGATTATGCTATGTGATGCCACTTGGAGGACTACAATCTACTCTCTTCTACATGCTGCAAGATGGAGGCTGCCAGAAGCGTAGTCTTCGTCAGGATTAGCTATCCCCCTCTTATTCTGGCATTCTGCATTTCAGTCCACTGACATGGCCCTTTACACATATACCCATGCATATGTAGTGTAGCTCCTTGATTGCGAGTACTTTGGATGAGTACTCACGGTTGCTTCTCTCTCTCTTTCCCCATTTCCTTTCTACCTGGTTGTCACAACCAGATGCTGGAGTCCAGGAGCCAGACGCCACCGTTGACGACGACTACTACGACACCGGAGGTGCCTACTACTACGTGCAGCCCGCTGACGACGACCAGGAGTAGTTAGGAGGATCCCAGGCAGGAGGCATGCGCCTCGTTCGATCTGTATCCCAGTTTGTGCTAGCCTTCTTAAGGCAGACTTGTTTAACTTGTGTCTGTACTCAGATATTGTTGCTTCCGCTGACTCGTCTATGATCGAGCACTTGTATTCGAGCCCTCTGGCTTGTATTATGATGCTCGTATGACTTATTTTATGTTTTAGAGTTGTGTTGTGATATCTTCCCGTGAGTCCCTGATCTTGATCGTACACGTTTGCGTGTATGATTAGTGTACGGTCAAATCGGGGGCGTCACACAAATTCCTCAAACTTGTACTTTTTACAAAACCTTCTGAGAACGCATATGACCTCTCCAAATTCCTCGCAACTATACTCTGTTCACAGGTACTCATGTCCGCTGCTGAATCACTAGGTTCTCATCAACTTAACTCATTTGCAGCGTTCCTCAAAGAAAAGTTGCATACTTATTTAGAGAATTCAATTGTTCAAATTCCTCAACTGAAGAAAATGGCTGACGGTAAGAAGCCACAGAAAGGAGGAAAGAGGCCTGAGGTCAACACTGCGTTTGAAATCCCTCAGGACATCTATGCTGGGTACTGCACACCCCCTGAGGAAGATAAAAATCAGCGCAAAGTGCGCATTCAGAAGATAGAAAGGAGATGGGCAAGAGAGTGGAGGGAGTACAGGTATGTAACTCCAAAGTACATGAAGAAATTCGCACTCAATCCTCCATGCTCAAGACCTCCATTGGCACCTGGCCAAATAGCTGATCCCACCAGCCTCAAGCGCGGCGAGAATTATCCTGATGAATGGGCCAAGCGTCAGGCCAAGTTGGCTAGAGAAGCCAGAGAAGCAGTGAGGAAATTCAACGAAGACTCTGCTGCTGCTGCTGCCGCTGAGGCCTCTGTCAAGCCTAAGAAGGCCATGTCAAAGAAGCCTGCGCACAAGCCAAGTGCTTCACCTTCAATGCCCTCAAGGCCAAGTTCCTCAGCAATGCCCTCACGGCCAGAATCCTCAAAGCCCTCACGGCCAATTCCTCACGCTGCTCCTGCTCCTCCAAAATCCTCAGCTCCTCCACCAAAGTCCTCAGCTGCTCCGACCAAATCCTCAGCACCTGTGCATCTTGCCACGTGCCAAAGGACTACATGCATCTCTATTGCCTCAGGAGCTTCTGCTAGTTCCTCAGCTGCACCAAATTCTTCAACGGGACCCTCTTTGCTGAAGACAAAGACCACTGCTGGACGAGGTTCTCGCCCAAGTCCTCACAAGAAGCAGGTCGCCTTCCAAGTGCCGTTTGATGAAGATGAAGCTGATGATGAGGAACTTGCTGAAATCATCAGAGATAGGCAAGTCAGGGCCGCTAGAGCCAAAGGGCACAAATGTGCCTCTGCTTTTGGATCGAAAGTTGATCCTCGACTACATTGATCTCTGGCACAAGGACCCAAACACTCCTATGCCTGATTTCCAGTTGACTCCTGGCCAAAGTCATATGCTGACTGCCTTCATCCAAGAAGAGAAATGGAAATTTGAAAAGGCCAGGCAGATCAAGAAAGCACAGTATAGGAAGGAGCACTTCTTGAAGAAAAACGTTGTCTCTATGACAACTGACGAACTTGTGAAGATCCAGTCTGAAATCAAAGTCCTCAGCGATGATTTCAATGGTTACTACGCTGATTGGCAAGGAGCCAATGTCAGGTTTGTAAAACTGACTAAGAAATTCACTTCAAATGTTGCAGCTCCTTCGCAACCAGAAATTCCTCACGCTGAAGCATCTGCTCAGCCGACTGAAGAACATGCCAGCACCACTGATGACATTCAGGCTGCTGAAGAAAATGTGAGTTCCAGGGCTGATGACTGCATTCCAGCCGCTGATGAAATTGCCAGGGCATCCACTAGTGGTGCGCCTGAAGAAAATGAAGAGGTCAGGGCAACTGCAACAGTTGTGCCTGAAGAAAATCAACCACATTCCTCTGCTCCTCCTGTGCCTACCCCAACTCTGATCCTTCCATCTGCTTCAGATTTGAAGAAGACCAAGGCTGCAAAGCGTGCATCAGTGAAGAAAAGGAAAGCATCAGCTTCATCAGATTCTTCAGCTCCGAAGAACATGAAGAAATTGACCAGCTCATTTGCAAATCCAATTGATGTTGTTCCTGTTTCCAGCATGCCATCAAAGGAAATCATCCCTTTTGATGAAGAATATGTGATCCCTAGCGGATCTGATGAAGAAAATCCTTCTGCTGCTTCATCAGAGCAGATGGATGAAGAAATTGAAGTGGATGAAATCCCTTCAACTCCTGTTGTTTCCTCGCCTATGCCTCAATTTACTGCTGAAGAGGCCGGCGTTGAAGAAATGGAAGATGAAGATGTGCACATTGGCTGTACCACACCCGTGCTAAATGATGACTTTTGGGAAAGTTAGCACCCCAACTCTCCACTCTTCACACCATTGCAACAAATTCCTCAGTCCCCAGCAACTACAGTTCAAATGGGATCTGATGAACCACATGCCACACCGTCTGTCCATGAAGAAATTCCAGCCACTAGTGCTGAAGAAAATGTGAATGAAGAATTGAAGACCCAGGCTGTTACTGGAGTAGAAGCTGAAATTCCTCAGCCTGAAGAATCTGAGATTGCGATTCCTGAGGTGATAATGCAATTGACTGACACTCCTCAGCCCAAGCCAAAGGATCCATTCTCAAAGAAGCAGAAATTCAAGGCTGATGATTTCTTCGGCGAGCACGTGTTCTTCACTGACTACAATCCCTATGATTCTGCTCGTCTTAGAAGGAAGTGCTTCTGGACCGCCAGCCAGGCCAACTTCTATTCCTCAGTGCTCTTCAACAAGGACAAAGTCTTCGACCATGAGCATATTCCTCATGTGGACATGGAATCACTGCCATGCTTCACACCTGTCCTCAGTGTGCTTCATGACACAGACCTCCTCAACTTTTGCACAGAAATAGTTGATTGGAATGAAGAGCTCATTCTTCAATTCTACACAACATTGCACATCACAGGAGATGCTGACAATGTGAAATCCTGGGTTTTGGACTGGATGACCGAAAACACTCACTACAAAGCACCGGCCTCTGAATTACTTCACGCCCTGCCCATCAGTCCTCCACCTGAAGGAGCTCGTTGCATGTACCAAGAGCCTGAGCTTACAGATCACTATATGCAAGTGCTAATGAAGCCATTGAAACCTGGTCAAGCCTCAAGGACAAAATTCCTCGTGAAGGAATTGCAGTACGTACCAAGGACAGTCTACCGCATTCTGACGAAGACTATGAGTCCAATCAAAGGCCACGACTCATCTGATGAGGAAATTGTCGGCATCATGAAGAATCTGGTATTCAACATCATTCATGGCATTCCTGTCAATTATCACGATTTCTTCATGAGGACTCTGGCAAATGTTGCACTTTCTCCGTTTGAGCTGAAGCCTTATGCACCATGGATTATGAGAATACTCAGGACAAGGTCTTCACTCAACTACAAAGCTGATTTTCAGAATCACCTCAGCTACTTGCCCCCGATTGAAGTCCTCAAGCGGACCTATTCCTCAGATAATGAAAAGGGCAAGGCACCAGCTGTTATTGATGAAGGCATTCGTCCATTGGATGGTCAGTTTCGCAAAGCTGCATCTTATTCCACCAATGATGACTCTGCCACTCATGATTCTGCTGCCCATGCCTCCAAGCCAAATCCTCAAGCCACTGCTCCTCGTGGGATGACTGACCGTGAGCTTCTGCTAAGTCTTCACCAGAAGGTGAATCGAAACCATAAATGGGTTAAGCGTCAGTTTGGTTCAATTCTTCACAACATCACTGCTACACATAATGCAGTGAAGAAAAACCATTACTACCTCCATGAAGTTTTCGATCGCACCTGGGCTATTCTGTCACATGTATATGGTGAAGAAGATCTGAAGAACATGGGTCTCAAGGAAGAGTTTGACTAGTCTGCTCCTCCACCGAAGAAATACAAGAAGGTCAAGGTTCCTTCCTTGGTGGCCAGCTCCTATTCTTCATCACGCAAAACCGATGAGCATGAAGACTTGGACGACACTGCGGTAGGCCCTACATCAACAATCGACCCCAACAACGCTGGCGCTCCTTCATCAACTTGATATTCCTTAGGGGCGTTAGTCCTCATTTTCGATCCTTTTGGTCATTCGATGACAAAGGGGGAGAAATTTGAGTTAGTCTACAAGCGGGTCTATCTTATATGGGCGTTTTTTTGCTAAGTTACAACTCTCGTTCTTCTGATGACTTTGTTGGATCGAGTTGTAAACTTAAAACTCTATGGTGGCCCGATACTTTTGTTGTTTCTTCTGCATGCTTATTCCTCGTTAATGTTATTGCACGCATGCTGAATTACATCAGTCACCATATTTCATCATGCATTTCAAATTCTTCATATTATATGTCAAATGCGTGTGTGAATTACAAGATATAGGGGGAGATCTCCATGATTCAACTCTTCAAGTGTGCATTGCCTCAAAAGAAAAATCCTCACTATGCACATCTTCAGTGGGAGTTCTTCTATATCTTGCAATCAAATTCCTCAATATCAGAATACACTTCATATGTTTATCCCCGTTGAAAACTTAACCTATATTGTCATCAATCACCAAAAAGGGGGAGATTGTAAGTGCATCTAGTGCCCCTTAGTGATTTTGGTGTATTGAAGACTTATAGGTTAAGGGACTAATGTGTTTATGAGTGTACATAGGTCTATAAGTCTATGAGGAGTTTGATATTTACAGAGAAAGTCGACCCCTAAAAATGAAGTTCTTCGACTGAAGACTTTGGATTTCTGAAGACTTTCTGAAGACTTTGAAAGTGAAGAAATTGGTGTGACCTTGAAGACTTGGTATTCATTTGAGGAACATGAAGCGTGAAGACTTTTGTTTTCGTAGTTTCACTTTCTCTTTCTTGAGTCATAGGAAACGCTGTACTGTTAAAGGGGGTCGAGGAAATACTAAGGAAAAATTTCCATGTGATGCTCAACTCAAAATCCTACACCTACCAATCCCTTCGAGTGAAGCCATTGGAAATCTCATGCAGTTCAGTCATATTCTTCAGTGACAGAGACGAAGTTCTTCTGGTCTCTAAGGAATTTGTTCTGATTGAGGAGTTAGGAATTCGCTAGTGCGGATTACCTACACAGTGAGGAACATGATAGCCCTGAGGAATTTGAGTCTCAAATTTCCGACCGTTGTTGTGCTATGCGCCAGCTGTCCCAAAATATCTACCCACCTAACGGTCATATCATTGAAGGGCATTTATGTCTTATCATGTCGGGCTGCTCCCTAGGCTATAAATAGCCACCCCCTACAACCACTAGCTGGTTGGCCGCTCCGAGAGAATCTGACACTTGTCATTTGAGAGCATCCCATCCTCCGAGGACTTTGAGCGAAAATCATCGAGTGAGGAAAACCCAAACCCAAACACCTACAAACCCAAAGTGATTGAGCATCACTGAAGAGATTGATCCTGCGTGGATCCGACGCTTGTTACCTTTGAAGACTGTGCTTCTCCCAGACGGTTAGGCGTCATGGTCTAGAGCATCCAAGAGGAATTGTGGATCGCCGAGTGACCGAGTTTGTGAAGGTTCGGAAGTCACCTGAAGACTTACCACGAGTGATTGGGCGAGGTCTGTGTGACCTTAGCTCAAGGAGAATACGTTGAGGACTGTGTGTTCGGGACTGTGTGTACTTAGGTTTAAATACCTAGCCGCTCCAACCAGACGTACAACTGAGACAACAGTTGGAACTGGTCTACGAAATCGTTGTCTTCACCAAGCTTATTGGTTCTAATTCCTCAACTCTTTCATTTCCTTATTACTGTGTTGTGTGCTTGTCATATATGTGTTTGAAGACTTTGACTGAAGACTTTCTCAATTTCCTCAGTTCAATTTCTTCAGTCTGTTTGTCTTCATCCTGTGTTGTCCTGTGTTTACGCTTTCTATACTCTGTGCCTGTCTTCATTTCATCATGATGACCATGCTTGTATTCGGTTATGTTTACTTCTGAGTACTTATTCCGCTGCAAGTAGTTCTTCGCTAAGGAATTTCCTCACCCGCGAATTCCTCAGTGAAGAATTCATAAAAATCGCCTATTCACCCCCCCTCTAGTCGATATAACGCACTTTCACCGATGAATGTTGAGGCTCGCGGCGGGTATCGTTATTTTCTCACCTTCACAGATGATTTGGGCAGATATGGGTATATCTACTTAATGAAACATAAGTCTGAAACATTTGAAAAGTTCATATAATTTCAGAGTGAAGTGGAAAATCATCGTAACAAGAAAATAAAGTTTCTATGATCTGATCATGGAGGAGAATATTTGAGTTACGAGTTTGGTCTTCATTTGAAACAATGCGGAATAGTTTCCCAACTCACGCCACCTGGAACACCACAGCATAATGGTGTGTCCGTACATCGTAACTGTACTTTATTAGATATGGTGCAATCTATGATGTCTCTTACCGATTTACCACTATCATTTTGGGGTTATGCATTAGAGACAGCTGCATTCACATTAAATAGGGCACCGTCTAAATCCGTTGAGACGACACCATATGAACTGTGGTTTGGCAAGAAACCAAAGTTGTCATTTCTTAAAGTTTGGGGTTGCGATGCTTATGTGAAAAAGTTTCATCCTGATAAGCTCAAACCCAAAACGGAGAAATGTGTCTTCATAGGATACCCAAAGGAGACAGTTGGGTACACCTTCTATCACAGATCCGAAGGCAAGACATTCGTTGCTAAGAATGGATACTTTCTAGAGAAGGAGTTTCTCTCGAAAGAAGTGAGTGGGAGGAAAGTAGAACTTGATGAGGTAACTGTACCTACTCCCTTATTGGAAAGTAGTTCATCACAGAATTTGTTCCTGTGACTCCTACACCAATTAGTGAGGAAGCTGATGATGATCATCATGTAACTTCAGATCAAGTTACTACCGAACCTCGTAGGTAAACCAGAGTGAGATCCGCACCAGAGTGGTACGGTAATCCTGTTCTGGAGGTCATGTTACTTGACCATGACGAACCTATGAACTATGAGGAAGCGATGATGAGCCTAGATTCCGCAAAATGGCTTGAGGCCTTGAAATCTGAGATGGGATCCATGTATGAGAATAAAGTGTGGACTTTGGTTGACTTGCCCGATGATCGGCAAGCCATAGAAAATAAATGGATCTTCAAGAGGAAGACGGACGCTGATAGTAGTCTTACTATCTACAAAGCTAGACTTGTCAAAAAAAGTTTTTGACAAAGTTCAAGGTGTTGACTACGATGAGATTTTCTCACTCGTATCGATGCTTAAATTCTGTCCGAATCATGTTAGCAATTGCCGCATTTTATGAACTCTGGCAAATGGATAACAAAACTGCAATCCCTAATGGATTTATTAAAGAAGAGTTGTATATGATGCAACCAGAAGGTTTTGTCAATCCTAAAGGTGCTAACAAAATGTGCAAGCTCCAGCGATCCATCTGTGGACTGGTGCAAGCATCTCGGAGTTGGAATATACGCTTTGATGAGTTGATCAAAGCATATAGTTTTATACAGACTTGTGGTGAAGCCTGTATTTACAAGAAAGTGAGTGGGAGCACTACATCATTTCTGATAAACATATGTCAATGACATATTGTTGATTGGAAATAATGTAGAATTTTCTGGAAAGCATAAAGGAGTATTTGAAAGAAGTTTTTCAAATAAAGACCTCGGTGAAGCTGCTTACATATTGAGCATCAAGATCTATAGGGATAGATCAAGACGCTTGATAAGATTTTTAATGAGTATGTACCTTGACAAGATTTTGAATTAGTTCAAAATGGAACAGTCAAAGAAAGAGGTATTGCCTGTGTTGCAAGGTGTGAGGTTGAGTAAGACTCAAAGCCTGACCACAGCAGAAGATAAAAAAAGAATGAAAGTCATTCCCTATGCCTCAGCCATAGGTTCTATAAAGTATGACATGCTGTGTACCAGATCTATTGTATACCCTACACTGAGTTTGGCAAAGGAGTACAATAGTGATCTAGGAGTAGATCACTGGACAGCGGTCAAAATTATCCTTAGTGGAATAAGGAAATATTTCTCGGTTATGGAGGTGATAAAGAGTTCGTCGTAAAGAGTTACGTTGATGCAAGCGTTGACACCGATCTGGATGACTCTAAGTCTCGATCTAGATACATATTGAAAGTGGGAGCAATTAGCTAGAGTAGCTCCGTGCAGAGCATTGTTGACATAGAAATTTGCAAAATACATACGGATCTGAATGTGGCACACCCGTTGACTAAACTTCTCTCACAAGCAAAACATGATCACACACATAGCGATGTGAACTATATTATTGACTCTAGTAAACCCTTTGGGTGTTGGTCACATGATGATGTGAACTATGGGTGTTAATCACATGATGATGTGAACAATTGGTGTTAAATCACATGGTGATGTGAACTAGATTATTGACTCTAGTGCAAGTGGGAGACTGAAGGAAATATGCCCTAGAGGCAATAATAAAGTTATTATTTATTTTCTTAATTCATGATAAATGTTTATTATTCATGCTAGAATTGTATTAACTGGAAACTTGATACATGTGTGAATACATAGACAAAAAGAGTGTCACTAGTATGCCTCTACTTGACTAGCTCATTGAATCAAAGATGGTTATGTTTCCTAGCCATAGACATGAGTTGTCATTTGATTAACGGGATCACGTCATTAGAGAATGATGTGATTGAATTTGACCCATTCCGTTAGCTTAGCACTTGATCATTTAGTATGTTGCTATTGCTTTCGTCATGACTTATACATGTTCCTATGACTATGAGATTATGCAACTCCCGTTTACCGGAGGAACACTTTGTGTGCTACCAAACGTCACAACGTAACTGGGTGATTATAAAGGTGCTCTACAGGTGTCTCCGAAGGTACTTGTTGAGTTGGCGTATTTCCAGATTATGATTTGTCACTCCGATTGTCGGAGAGGTATCTCTGGGCCCACTCGGTAATACACATCACTATAAGCCTTGCAAGCATTGTAACTAATGAGTTAGTTACGGGATGATGTATTATGGAACGAGTAAAGAGACTTGCCGGTAACAAGATTGAACTAGGTATTGAGATACCGACGATCGAATCTCGGGCAAGTAACATACCGATGACAAAGGGAACAACATATGTTGTTATGCGGTTTGACCGATAAAGATCTTCATAGAATATGTGGGAGCCAATATGAGCATCCAGGTTCCGCTATTGGTTATTGACCGGAGACGTGTCTCGGTCATGTCTACATAGTTCTCGAACCCGTAGGGTCCGCACGCTTAAAGTTCGGTGACGACCGGTATTATGAGTTTATGTGATTTGATGTACCGAAGGTAGTTCGGAGTCCCGGATGAGATCGGGGACATGACGAGGAGTCTCGAAATGGTCGATACGTAAAGATCGATATATTGGACGACTATATTCGGACATCGGAAAGGTTCCGAGTGATTCAGGTATTTTTCGGGGTACCGGGGAATTACGGGAATACGAGGAAGAAGTAATGGGCCAAGTGGTGGAAGAGAGGAGGCAGGGCGCGCAGCCCCCCTAGCCCAAACCGAATTGGACTAGGGGGCCAGCCCCCCTTTCCTCCTTTTCCTCCCTCTCCTTCCTTCTCCTTTTCCTCTTTCCTTTCCTCCTCCTAGTAGGAGTAGGAAAGGGGAGTCCTACTCCTACTAGGAGGAGGACTCCTCCTCCTGGCGCGCCATAGAGGGCCGGCCGGCCTCCCCCCTTGCTCCTTTATATACAGGGGCAGGGGGCACCTCTAGACACACAAGTTGATCTGTTGATCTCTCCCAGCCGTGTGCGGTGCCCCCTCCACCATAATCCACCTCGATTATATTGTAGCGGTGCTTAGGCGAAGCCCTGCGGTGGTAGTATCATCATCACCGTCATCACGCCGTCGTGCTGACGAAACTCTCCGGCGAAGCTCTGCTGGATCGGAGCCCGCGGGACGTCATCGAGCTGAACGTGTGCTGAACTCGGAGGTGCCGTGCGTTCGGTACTTGGATCGGTCGGATTGTGAAGACGTACGACTACATCATCCGCGTTGTTCTAACGCTTCCGCTTTCGGTCTACGAGGGTACGTGGACACACTCTTCCCTCTTGTTGCTATGCATCACCATGATCCTGTGTGTGCGTAGGAATTTTTTTGAAATTACTACGTTCCCCAACAAAAACTTCCCTGAATCTTAGGGCGTCAGATCCAATGGTCTCTAATGAGCTCCTGGACCTATGTGTAACTAAGAGACCCTTGAAGGGGCATTTTGCAAAAAATTTAGAACGCCTAAGATTACTGTTCAATCTTAGATCCAACGGTTCAGACGCTCCTAGAGCATGGGAGCATGCTTTCTCCCATAGTACATAATATTTAGGGCCAGTTTTTTTCGCCTCATGATTCTCCAGAATCTGATTTTGGGAAACTGCCCACAAAATCAATCGTCCAGTTCTTTTCTCAGATTCTGGCATTTTATTATTGTATGGGTGTGTGCTGAAATGTCTGCAACTTCCCTAGATTAGAATTGAGTGCTGAATTGCTAAGACTTGGTTATTTTAGATAGTTTCATGTCTAATATGAACACGAAAGCGAGATGCAAATCTCATAAAGTGTTTAATATTACAATTTAAAAGCGAGTTGCAAATATAATAAAAGTGCTTAATATTAGTTTAAAAGCGAGTTGGAAGTATCATAAAGTGCTTAATATTAAAATTTAAAAACGAGTTGCAAACTACAAAAAGAAGGACGACCTCAAGGTACAAAGTGGAGTTTCATGTGGAGCGTTAAGTGCTCGCACCTTCTCTATGCACACATCCATATAAATGGTATGATCTGCACAATCCCAATTGGCTTTCAGAGGCTTTAGTTTCTCCATCTAAACATCCATATGTGAGCGTTTTAATCTATACATTTTTTTACTAAGAAGCCATCAATTCATACCACTACAAAATTCATACTAAGCAATACATCATACCAACTTTTCACTACATGCTATCAACCATAGAACTACCATTTATCAATCACTACATGTTCGCACCATCCAAATCAGCACACAACTAAGATACAATTTTTCACGGTGCTAAACATAGAGCAACAAAGAGAAATAGAGATATGAGAGGGAGAGAGGGTGGGGCAGAGAGGGCATACAGGAGGAGACAAGAGGCAAGGGACTAGAGGAGCTCACCAGCAATGGCGAGGCTAGCTCGGGAGACGGGGCTACCGGAGCTCCTACATGGCGGATTGGACGGGGCGACTGGCGTGGAGGTGAAGGGGATAGCACCTGAGGAGACGGAGCGACTGAGCGCGGAGGTTTCGAAGTTGGTGGCGGCGTGCGGGACCTCCCGCCGGCGGATATGACGGTTTTTTTTAAACAAGGCAAAAGATTTGCCATTTCATTGATTAAGAAAGAAGGTTTAGACAATGCCACATAGCGGCAAGAAAATAAAGAACTACTCTCGCGCCATTACAATACTCAAATGCTTGCCGCCCGCCAAAGCCCAAAGAGACAACTCCTCTTTAATCCTGTTAATAAGGACCACCGAAGGAGAGGCCGTGTTGCGGAAGATTCTAGCATTGCGCTCCGACCAAATCTCCCAGGAGATGAGCATCATCAGCGAAGCAAGCGCCTTGGGGGATTCGCTACGAATATGAATGTTCTCGGTCCACCATTGCTTCACCGAGCCCCTCGTCATCCAAGCAGCGGTATTGATGTGATACATGCCAAGCCACTGGAGGATATCGTTCCACACGCGAAGGGTAAAACGACATTGGAACAGAAGGTGGGCCGCTGATTCCTTACTTTGCTTGCAAAGTGGGCAAAGACCGCAGCGACGAAGAAGGCGATCTGAAGTCCAAATCCTAGTTTGAAGAGCAAGCCAAGCGAAAAATTTGCATCTCGAAGGAGCCCACACCTTCCACACCGAATGGACCATGTCCGACGTAGTAAGGCCCTCAAATTGCGCCTTATAAGCCGAGGAGGAAGAGTACAGACCGTCCTTGGTGAACTTCCCAATAATGGAATCCTCCATATCGTCAACAAGTGTGACCTGAGCAACCTTTTCCCAAAGGTGGGCGAACTGTTGGACGTGGTCGAGGGTTAGGCCATTGGAGATGTCAATGTGAGAGATCCAAGTGTTGTTAGAAAAAGCTTGCTGGACCAAGCAGTTTTTCTTTTTAGATAGAACAAAGATGTCAGGCGCAATGTCACGCGGGCGCAAACCATTTAGCCAAGAGGAGTTCCAGAATCTGGCGGTACGCCCATTGCCAACCGTGACTGTAGTGGCAGCCGCAAACAAATATCTGTCCTCGTCCGTACAGGGCGTACCCATACCAATCCATGGTTTTGTGGGCTCTTTCCATTCAAACCAGAGCCACCGAAGCCTAAGAGCCTTGGAAAAATTTCCCAAATTGAGCACACCCAGGCCACCATGTTTCTTTGGCTTGCAAACAAGGTCCCAATTAACTTTGCATTTCCCACCGAAGACCTTATCAGCTCCCCCCCAAAGATAGGCGCGACGAATACGGTCAATCTTCTTGAGAACCTCCACCGGGATATCAAGAGGCATAATATGGTAAATGGCGATGGCAGTGAGGACAGCTTTGACAAGAACAGCCCGGCCAGCAGTAGCAACATGTTTTCCCTGCCAAGGAGGGAGCTTGCCAGCGACCTTATCCTCAAGGTGTTGAAAATGGATCCTCTTGAGACGCTTGCAGAAAGCGGGAGTCCTAGGTATCTCATCGGGAATGAAGAACGGACAGCCGGGAAAGGATGTAGAATATCATCAAGGTCAACGTTTTCGCATCGAATAGGGGCCACGAGGCTTTTGGCGCAGTTGGTGACTAAACCGGTAACCTCTCCAAAGGAGGCGAGAGAGGAAACAAGGAATTGGACGTCCTCTTTGATGGGCTTGACAAAGATGGCAGCATCATCGACATAGAGCGAAGCACGGATGGTTGTGGCTCTACCACATAGAGGATGGAGGTGCCCTTGGGCCGTGGCTTTGTTGAGAAGGTGGTGTAGAGGATCAATCGCCAATACGAACAACAGGGGGGATAGCGGGTCCCCTTGCCTGAAACCACGGCCATGCTTCAACGGATCACCCAACACACCATTGATCAAAACCCTCGACGATGCCGTGGAAAGGAGGGCGGAAACCCAGTCGCGAAATCTGCTTGGAAAGCCCAGATGCCTTAAAAGATCCAAGAGGAAGTCCCATCTCACAGAGTCGAAAGCTTTCTTGATATCGAGCTTGAAGAGCAAAGTTGGGGTTTTGTTGCGATGCAACTTTCTCGCCAAACCTCTCACATACATGAAATTATCATGGATGCTCCTCTTCTTGATGAAAGCGCTTTGGGCATTTGAGACAAGACTTTGCATGTGCGGGGCGAGACGCGAAGCCATCATCTTAGCTATAATCTTCGCAATGGCATGGATAAGACTAATGGGGCGGAAGTCGGAGATGCACTCCGCCCCATCTTTCTTAGGAATGAGGGCAATGTTCGCCGAGTTGAGCCAATGGAGGTTTGAGGTGTGCAAGCTCGAGAAGTGGTTGACCGCATTCATAATATCTCCTTTGATGATCTCCCAACATTCCTTGAAGAAGGCACCGGTGAAGCCGTCCGGTCCCGGAGCTTTGTCACTTGGTAGATCAGAAGATTGCCTTCTTGACCTCCTCCTCCGAGAAGGCAGCCCCCAGGTCTGAGAGATCACAAGCGGGGGCCGGGATATTACCCCAATTGATGTCAATGGTACGGGGCACACCCCTCTTGGTGACCTCCCTGAAGTGGTTTTGAATGATGGACTTCTTGTGCTCATGGTCGGTGACCCAACCGTTATTGTGCTTAAGACGATGGATGAAATTCTTTCGCCTTCTATGATTGACCCGAAGGTGAAAGAAGCGAGTGTTGGCATCTCCATCTTTGAGGTTGGTGATTCTTGAACATTGCCTTTTTCGCGCTCGTTCAAGCACGGATAAACTAAGCACCTTGCATTTGAGTCTCCTACGAATGTCCCGCTCATCAGCACTTAAAAGTCGGGTTTCTTGGGCCACATCCAAGCGAAGGATGATCTCGAGGGCCATGTGAATTTGCACCTTTGAATGCGCAAAAATCGTCTTGCTCCACTTTCTAAGAACATGACTTGTCTTTTTCATCTTCTGGAAGAGGATGTGATAGGGATCAATATGGTTCACCTCCTGGTTCCAAGCACCTTGGACAACCTCCTTGAATCTAGGCATTTTGATCCAAAAGTTTTCAAAGCGGAGCGACTTGGTCCTCGGAGGCCCTTTATCATTAGCAAGGAGGAGAGGACAATGATCAGAGAGCGATGAGGTAAGAGCGTGCAGGAGGTGAGTGCCGAACTGAAGGTCCCAATCTTCATTGCAAAAGAAGGAATCAAGCTTGCTCAAAAGTTGGGTCACTTCGCTCGTTACTCCAAGTAAATTTCCGGTTTTGAAGGTGTATCTCTTTTAACTCACACGCATTGAGGGCGTTGCGAATATGAACGATGCGGCTCCAATCAACATTCGCACGGTTCTTGTCTCTAGCTCGGTATATTTGGTTGAAATCACCATTGACCAACCACTTATCACCATGGGAGGGCTTCTCACTAACTAATTCTTGAAAGAAGCCATCTTTAAGATTGCTTCGTGTCGGGCC
Organism: Triticum aestivum; assembly: GCF_018294505.1. Lineage (NCBI taxonomy): Eukaryota > Viridiplantae > Streptophyta > Magnoliopsida > Poales > Poaceae > Triticum > Triticum aestivum. The sequence continues at coordinate 208,582,969 of NC_057814.1, read as the reverse complement.
ATAAACGGTTGTTAGCTTGAAGGATGTGCTCGAAGAGGTGATGGTGACCGTGGCCGAAAGGAAAAAGGCTCCGATGCTAACATCATGGACAGAGACAAAATTCTCATCCCAGAGAAGCAGGATGCCCCCACGGGTGCCCAGGGCTGGGCGTTGAGCAAAGCTCTTCAGTCTATACCCCCCTAGAAATGCAGCAATGAAAGGGTCAACCAGCTCGAGCTTGGTCTTTGTAAACAGACAAGGTGGCACGGAGTAGTATTGGGGTCACCGGCGAACCTACATTGTGGCTGAATGGGCCATGGCCTGCCCAGACTTTTAGCAAAATTACAAAACTATATAGTACATAGGATTAGCTAATAAATACGGACCGCTCAAAAAAAAGCTAATAAATACGGAGTACTGAGCACTACAAGGTTACGGCCTAAAATTAGCGTCAGCTTCAGTCTGGCCCGCCCAACTTTGCATTTGTAGCTCCATCACTGGCTGGGGTGTTGTCGTCGGCTGGCTCGAGGTGGCTCGTGGCGGCGTAGGGAACCCTAGCTCGAGGTGGTTGCCTGGTTGGGAAGGGACGAGTGAGGGAACGAACACGAGGCTCACTAGATCGATCGTTTTGGTCCTCGCTTGGTCTGTCCCGAATGGCATTTTGGGCATAAATACTTTGTCCAATAGGGATACCGGTTGAAAACGAATTGTTTACTTTTGAGGGGCTGGCGAGAATCGCCAACTTTCGACGATTCTAAAATGCACCGCGGTTCTGTGTCGATTCTAGGCGAGTCCTATGTAAGAAATGAGTATTTTTACAATTATGATTTTCCATACCGTAATTCTTCATAATCAAGTAAAAAAAAAACTGGCCCTCACCCAGACGCCGACACACTAGCCTGCGGCCTCCCTCTCTCTCATCAACAGCTGCCACCTCTCTCTCTCTCCTGTCTACTAACTCATCTACAGCTGCCATCCATGATGGCATTATCTTTTACTCTTCCCCATACAACAGCTTTTATATAAACGCACACTCCCTCTTATCTCTCCCCCCCACCCCAATCCCACCTCACCCTGTTCGTGCTGCCTTCACTGCTCCCCCGCTCTGCACTCGCTCAGGTCAGTCTCAGTAACCCGTCTTTCACATCTCAATCCAACGCCGTGGCGCAAATGCTCAAATATCCTCGCGCCTTTTCGGGTCTCCATGTGTTTGCAATCTGAGCTTAGGGGCGCTCGATTTTCGAAAATTTAGCTCACAGGCGCGTACATTGCTGCATTTGGATCTGTTCTCCTAGTTCTTGGCCCAAGGAAGAACAGATCTTCTCGTTGTGTACTTTCGTGGTTCTTATTTTCAGCCGAAGCAACGAAATGCAGTGTAATTTTGGCCCCTGCTCTCGGATTCAGGAATGCGCAATTTGTTGGTTTTCCCTGTTCTTGCCATTGTTTTAGCTCTGGAGCAATTTGTTCCATCCATGATGCTGAGATCTGCAGGACGTAAGAGAACTGTTCAGTTCATGCTGAGTAGCAGTTTTTGCTGCCTTTTATTTTATTTTGGTAGGTAGCACATGTTCCGTAATGCCGGTCAATTCTGCTAGATCGGGTCTGGAATGTTTTTCCCCTCGTCATCTATATTTGTCCCTCTTGGTGATAGGGAAAGGCCCAGTACATTAGCTCTCGATGAAAGATCTAATTGAACCACAAATCCTTTCAGATCGAGAGGCTGCATGCTTCTTGAAATCTCACTAGTTCATAGTGCTGTGAAACGCCTTGCAATTCTCGGAAATTGTGCAGAAATCGGAAGAACCGCGAGTTACTGTTCCTGCATAGCCAGGAACCACAATTTAAAATCTCCTGTTATTGCCCAGTAAATTAAGTAATTACCGCGTTTTTGTGGGTGTAGAATTTGCAGACCAGGTAATTCAGGTTCTTGTGAAATAGCGCGAAAAGAAAATTCAGTGCTTAATTCTTTGTTGTTCTTGTGTGACCTCAGGGATTTTGGGCGAAGCAGGGGATCTTCAGGATGAAGCTCAGATCAGGCATTTTTACCGTGGCCATGCTCGCCATTGCCGTGCTCTCCTCCCCAGCATTCGCACAGAAGACGAAGAGCCCCCCTGCTCCGCCGGCAGCCGTCCTCCCACCGTCCCCAGCACCAGCACCAGCGCCGCGCCACGTGGACCTCGCGGACCTCCTGAGCGTGGCCGGCCCGTTCCACACCTTCCTGGACTACCTCCAGAAGACCAACGTCCTGGAGACTTTCCAGAGCAAGGCGAACGACACCAAGGAGGGGATCACCATGTTCGTGCCCAAGGACTCGGCGTTCGCGGCGCTGAGGACGACGACGTTCGCCAACCTCACCAGCGACCAGCTCAAGTCGCTGATGCTGTACCACGCGCTGCCCAAGTACTACTCGCTGGCCGAGTTCAACAAGCTGAGCAGCCTCAACCCGGTGGCCACCTTCGCGGGGTCGCAGTACACGCTCAACCTCACCGACAACATGGGCAGCATCCGGATCAAGTCCATGTGGTCCAACCCCAAGATCAGCAGCAGCGTCTACTCCACCCGCCCGGTCGCCGTCTACGAGGTCGACAAGGTGCTGCTGCCGATGCAGATCTTCAAGAGCGACCCGCCGCTGGCCCCTGCCCCCGCGCCCGCCCCCGCCGACGCCAAGACCTCTGATGACGCGCCTAGCCCGGCGTCGGGGAAGTCAGCGAGCGCGAAGGCCAAGGCGGGGTCCAAGAGCGCGTCGCCCCGCGCCGGCGTCAGTGTGGCCAGTTACCTGGCGGTGGCTGTCTCCGGTGGCCTGATGATGCTCTTGTGAGTGAGAGGCTAATGAGAGAGGTCAGTGGCGGGGTTCATCCGTGCTGCTTAATTTTTACTACATGGATTGTTTCTGAGTTCATTCTTTGGACATAGTAGGCGTTCTGCTAGGATTTGCATCATATATGCTTCTGTGGTTGGTCCTTGTTGATACTACTTGATATACTACTATTTTATTTGTGCATGTATGCAGAGAGTATTTCAGTACTCATGGCTCTAGAGCCAGTGGCTGATTCTTGTCATGCACATTTTTTCTTCGAAAAGGAGGATTACCCGGAAAATGCACAGGAGCTCCGCCCTCCTATATGAATATCAAATTCAAAAATACCAAAGAAACTCAAATAAATCTAGAATCTTGGGATATCAAACCTGGATGTCCAATCTACTTCCATGTGAAGTTTCGTGAAATAATAACAAAAAAGGTATCCGAGACGAAGAAAATACGGTCCAACCTATGATCCACCCAAACAGTTTTTTTGGTACATAGGATTTTTTTGTCTTTTTACAAATGTCATTTCTACCCGGTGGTACATAGGATTTTTTTGTCTTTTTACGGAGATTACCATGAATGTCATTTGCACGGGAGTAGATTTGACACCCAGGTTTGATATCCCAGATTTTTTTTATTTCCTTCGTATTTTTTTGAATTTAATGTTCATATAGGGGTTGAAGCACCAAAGAGCCAAAAATCTGCGTCCATATTAGCCCCTCTATATCAAGTGATGCACATAGCCACAGCCGTTACTTCTCATGTACATGATCTTGAAGAAGAAAATGACATGCATATGAAATACTCCCTCGTTTTCAAAATATAAGGAGCAAACATTTATTTTCAAAGTCAATTTTTATATGTTTGATCAAGTTTATCGCAAAATATATCAAAATCTAGACAACTAAATAAATAAAATATGAAAATATATTTCATGACGAATCTAATGATAATCATTTGGTATTTCGGATATTGATATTTTCCTTTGTAAACTTGTTTGAAGTTAGGGAAGTTCGACATTTTGAAAAATGAATACGCCTTATATATTAAAACATCATGAGTATTTATTCAGAGTAAACATTACAAAAGCTTGTACAAGGCCGATTTATCGGTTGATCACAACTAAAAAAAACTTTCCACCTAACCATAATTTTGGGACAGTTTACTTCACACCACCCAAACAAAGTACTAGTCTAAGACTTTGGCGAAGGGGGTGGGGGACCTATCCGAATACCATGTCGTCACCCATGTGGGCAAAAACATCCTTGGCCATCTGCTGCAAACACGGACACACCTTCGTGAACAACAGATGGTGCTTCTGTCACTGAAGAGTGTACCACAAACAGAGCCAGTGCGTACATCAATAGATAAATTGTGGTGCAAACGATATATTACGATTGAAAACCAAGTCACTTCTACATAGCGAGTGCAACCAAATAAATGTTGATGCTGCCACTATAATAAACATGCAATACTTGTGTGAAACCCCATCTAGCCAGTGACCAAACATGTTTAGCAATATTACATGGTGGGTACAAGTTGGACACGACATCGATGAGGGTCCACGTACCACTCGCAAAGTCGCCTTGGAGGAAAATATGTTTAATCGTTTTATCATCTGTGACAAAGAAACATTGTTTTGCTTCCCTGCTAATTGCAACGAACAAGGTTATCCTTTGTCACTATCACACCTCGGCGTAGGTACCATGAGGAAAAAAACTATCTAGACGTTTTTGCAGTTCAAATGAAACCGCAAAACCCGACTCGGATGGGAAAACGCAGATGGTTCTCACGCGTCACGTTCCCAATGTGACCCAGATGGTGCAGTACATTGGGAACCCGTGCAAGGCTTAGGTGGTTGCCATTCTTAATCCGGACCCATCTTCCAGTACATGGGTAGTGCCAAGACAATGTATGTCCAATCACCAGTCTTACACACAAAATTAACTATTTACCCTGTATTGATATAAAGCATGGCTGGGAGCAAGGCATGATGATGGTGTTAAGGCAACCAAGAAACCTACTTTGTTGTGTGCTAACACTTGGGACGCGTTTGATTGCTTGCATATAGGCCAACCAGACCCGTGCGGGAAGATTGTGGGCCGTTTGGTTGCGTGCGTTCACTGTTGGCCCTGCATAGCACAGAACTCAAAGCACCTCTCGACATGTCTCGCTAGAAACGCTGGAATCGGCAGTTTCTCCAGAGCCTGGCCCACTCAATGCATGTGGGCGGCGGGGCCTGCACGCGAAGAGCCATGCTCGGGAAGCCGCGTTACTTCCCGAAGCGCCGACATTTATTACCCTCACCGCCCCTCACCACTCCCTCTCCCCTCTCCCCTCTCTCCACTCTCACCGACGACGACGGTGGCGGTGGTGGCGTTCAGCACATCGGAGAACAACATGGTTACCTGCGGCCCCTTTCACCGGCATCCGCATCATCACCTCCGGCACTTTGGCAATGGTGGTAAGCACTTTTTTCACCACCTCACTTACTCATTCACATTCGATCCACATTAGGGGGGGTGGGGAATCGGGGTAAATAGCGATAGGAGTGATCATAACATCGTCATGAGTTCGTAGTGCTAATAGATTTGAGGTTCCCGCACCGGATTCAATACAAGGGTAATGGGGTGGATTGGGGATAAATCTTACACAATAGTCTTAGTTCTTAGCCTTGGCGACCATGGAGGCGGTTAGAGCGGCGGGTGCCCTTGGCCTTGTTCTTGTCCTCGAGCTGCACCACCATCTCTTCTTCCTCGCCGGAGTCCAGATCGATTGGCATGCTTCGGTGTCCTGGCTCCGGCGCCCTTACAACCATCACCACCGCATCTTCTTCTTCCACCTCCATCGCCACCGCTTCTTGTTCCTCCTCCACCACCACCACCACCACAGTCCTTGTCGTGAAGTACGCTGCGGCACAATGGTCATGAGGATGCTTGTACTCTTTGTACTTGGCCCACCTTGCGCTCTTCTAAGTGCATCAAGTGCCCCCTTAGTGGTTTTGGAGTATTCAAGACAATTGGGTTGATGGACTAATGTGTTTGTGAGTGTACACATGTGTTATAGTCCCTGAAGTTTTGGTCTAACCCATGGAAGACGACCCGTACAAATGATTTTCTTCAAGTGAAGAAATTGGTACGACCTTTGAAGAAATCGATGTGAAGACTTTGAAGCTTGAAGACTTTGTTTTCATAGTTTCTTTCTTCTTATTTCCGAGTCATAGGAAAACTCGTACTGCTAAAGGGGTCTAGGTGAATCATAGTTCACATTTTCCAAAGTGATGCTCAAACCTATACATACACAAGCCGCTTCGAGTGAAGCCTTTGGAAATCTCCGGAACAGCTGATGACTTTGCTAGCGACAGTGACGAAGTCCATCTGGTCGCTGAAGAATTTGGTCACGATGAGGAGTTAGGATTTCGCCAGTGCGATCTGCCTATCATGAGGAAATTGAGTGCCCTGACGAAATTGAGAGTTCAATTTTCCGACCGTTCTTGCGCCGCATGCCAACTATCAAGTGGATCTTATCCTGACAATGGTCATTCTGAGAAGGGCATTTATGACAATTCATGTCGGGTTGCCCCTGGCTATAAATAGCCGCCCCCACAACCAGTTGTTGGTTGGCTGCTCTAGAGAGAACTTGACACATGTCATTTGAAAGCAACCCATCATCTGATGACTTTGAGGGAAACCAAAGTGAGGAAAACCCAACCAGAGCCAAAGTGATTGAGCATCACTGAAGAGATTGATCTATGTGATCCGACGCCTGTTACCTTTGAAGACCGTCATTCTACCAGACGATTATGCGTCATGTTCTGAGCACCCAAGAGTAATTGTGGTGTGCCGGTGAATAGGTCTGTGAAGGTTTTGGAAGTCTACCTTGAAGACTTAATTACCACGAGAGATTAGGCGAGGTCTAAGTGACCTTGGCTCAAGAGGAATATGGTGAGGACTAAGTGTCCTCCGAGTTCGTCTCAGCCGGCTCAACCAGATGTACAGTTGATACAACAACTGGAACTGGTCTACCAAATCGATGTGTCTTCAATGAGCCTACCTGGTTTCAAATTTTCTCACCCTTACCTTACTTATTTTCGCTGCTGAAGAATTGTGATCTATCCTCTGAAAAAATTGAACTGAAGACTTTCATCATGTTGTTTATCATTTCTTCAGTTCATCTTCCTCATGCGTGTATGCTTGTATGATTACATGTTCTTCACCTGTATATATCTTATATGCATGCTTTCTGTTACTATGATGATTTAGTTCTCTCGCGTTTCTATTTCTTCACTCCGATTTTCGTGAAATTCACCAGAGTTTGACGAATTTTTAAAATCTTCCATTCACCTCACCCCCTTGTGGGAGTGATTTAACCACTTGGAGTTTTAGTTATGTCGACCATAGGTATGATCAAAGTCTCCGTTGCGTGCCCCATCTTTGATGGCACAAACTATCCTCAATGGAAGGCTATGATGCGGTAGCTTCTCCTATCGATGAACAGCGAGCTATGGACCATCACTAAACTGGGACTGGCGGACCTCTGTAAGATGGCAAACGCTGATGACATTCGCAAGTACACACAGCTGGATGCTCGAGAAAAGTACATCATCTGCTCTTGCCTATCCAAGATTGAGTTCATCCGCATCACCATTTGAGCAATGCAAAGCTCACTTGGGATAGGATCTCTGATGTCTATGAAGGAGTTTATACTCGTCAAGATCCCTGGTTTGTTGAATTCAAGAATTTCCTCAAAGCACAGGAACATGAATCTGCCTCAACATCTTCACCCTTTTGCCTTATGGCTAAAGGCACTAAGGTACCTCAACGTCCTTCATCTTCCTCAAGTGAAGGTGAATGTGATGAAAGCATGACTCCTAGCTATTCTAAACTTGCAAATATTGCTACTAGGCAAGAAACTGCTATGGAAAGAATTCAAAACCTGTTAGATAAATGTGACGACCCGTTGAAGGATGAAATGGAACATTCTCAAACCACGACTGATGATCTTGAGCGTCTCTAGTCAAATATGATGAACTTGAAAGTCGTCATGTGGCTTTCTTAGCCGATCACGAGAAACTGTCCTATGAATTTCTTCAAAGGAAGCAAGATCTCGAGAATCTGAGAGCATCTCATGATGATCTTTAGAAACAGAATGATTCATTACTCGCTCAATAGATCAGTACCGCCTAGGAAGAACTTGTTGCACCATGCTTAAAATGCCTTGAACGTGAAAAATGCAAATTCTTCGGCTGAATGTTCAAATGCTTCAACTACTGCTATATCTTCAAATATTTTTGTGGTTTCAATCCCCTCGTGTGAGGAGACCACAAGTGTTACTGACGAACATGCATGATTGAAGGACTTGTATGTCATAGGCATGTACAATAGCCTCAAAGGGCACCAAACTCTTTGTGATGTGCTCAAGAAGCAGATTCTGAATAGGAATACTAGGAAAGAGGGTATTGCTTTTGAGGGAAAGCTCAATGCTGATGGGTCATACTAGAAACCTGAGCAGTATCCCAAAACCACATGGGTTGCTGCAAAAGGAGCTCCAGTTGATCCATCCACTTTATCTGGTTACAACTGTGATACTTCACATTCTTCAGACGAGTAATTTAACTCCAATTACCAACTATTCAAAAATCAGAATGGTGAAGTATTTGCTAGATTTGTTGGCACTAACTGCAGGATCGGCCCCCAGTGAAGAAAATATGGGTGCCCAAAAGTCTTCTCCAAAATCTTCAGGTGAATGCCATCATGACACCACCAAAGAAGAAGAAAAACCCAGGGCAAATTCTTCACATGGACCAAAGTCGTCAAATGGACGTAGACCTACTTATGGTCGCACTAATGCTTCTTTGCAGGGAAACAAATAGCGATGTGATGAATATGTGCATCATTCTTCAAATCCTTATGTTCACAAATCTTCAAAGAATTTCTCTGTATATTCATTTGAGTACTATAACCCCCCTTTGAAGAGAAATGCATATTCGTCAATGCCGAAGTTTTCTATCAATGCTTTGCGCTACATTGCATCCACTATTAAAAAAAAGACACATCCGTGACATTTAGGCCGAACGATTTATTTTCTGTCATGCTTATGACACTTCTATGACGATAATTGTGACAAAACGCGGTATCATCATAGATGTGGTGGGCTCCTACTTCTATGACAAAAAATCATGACAGAAAATGGGCTTTTCATCCTGGGCGGGCTGGAGACGCAGCTGCATGACATTCTTTGGGCCGTCCATGACGGAAAAAATCATGGTAGAAGCGAGGGCGAGGAAAATATTAGGGAGTTCCCGGTTACGGTGGGTGGTCGGGGCCGAGCGATGCACTGTGGTTTGCGCGTTTCTCTCGTGTACGCGCGTGTGTGCGAGGCGTTGGCTAACTGAACCCGAGCGATCGCGCGTTACTGAATTCGAGTGATCGATCCCTTGGTTGTTAACTGAACCAGAGCGATTCATTCACTGCTGATTGAACCGGAGCAGTTCCTTCGATGCGAATGCTAACTAAACCGAGCGATCGATCACTGCTGCTGCTTACTGAAGTCGATCGAGCCCCCGCGTGAGACATAGCCAGCCAGTGTTGGGTTGCCTCTCGATGAACAGTGATTGTTGCTACCGTGTGCGCGGTACATAGAACGAGTCGAGATGTGGTGAGTCGAGCCGGTTGGTTGGCTGTGGATGAACAGTTCCCGGTGGGGGTTGGATGAACAGGACCCTGTGGAAGTAGGCCGTTGCCGCTGGATGAACAGGACCCCGAGGAGGCCGCCGCATCCCAACCGGTTGGGGGTGGATGAACATGACCCTGTGGAGGCTCTATAAACAGTAGCCGGTGGAGGCTGGATGAACAGTATCTCGTGGAGGCTGGAGGAGGTCCACGGCGGATGAACAGTAGCCTGTTGATGTCTACTACGCAACTTTATTCTTGTAGACTCGTGTTGGGCCTTCAAGCGCAGAGTTTTGTAGGATAGTAGCAATTTTCCCTCAAGTGGATGACCTAAGGTTTATCAATCCATGGGAGGTGTAGGATGAAGATGGTCTCTCTCAAACAACCCTGCAACCAAATAACAAAGAGTCTCTTGTGTCCCCAGCACACCCAATACAATGGCAAATTGTATAGGTGCACTAGTTCGGCGAAGAGATGGTGATATAAGTGTAATATGGATACTCCCTCCTTCCATCTATATAGGGCCTAATGCATTTTTCGATACTAACTTTGACCAAGTGTTAGAGCAATAATATATGACATGCAAGTTACACAAAGCATACCATCAAATTCGAACTTGAAAGGAGCTTCCAATGATATAATTTTCACATTATACATCTCATGTATTATTAATCTTATCAATAGTCAAAGGCGGTCTTTAAAAACGCATTAGGCCCTATATAGATGGAAGGGGGAGTAGTAGATATTGATTTTTGTAAGAGTAAGAATAAAAACAGCAAGGTAGCAATTGATAAAACGAAGCACAAACGGTGTTGCAATGCTTGAAAATGAGGCCTAGGGTCCATATTTTTGCTAGTGCAATCTCCCAACAATGTTAATATAATTGGATCATATAACCATCCCTCAACGTGCAACGAAGAATCACTCCAAAGTTCCTATCTAGCGAAGAACATAAGAAGAAATCGTTTGTAGGGTACGAAACCACCTCGAAGCTATTCTTTCCGATCGATCTATCCAAGAGTTCGTACCAAAATAACACCAAATAATTTTAGATTCATAATACTCAATCCAACACAAAGAACCTCAAAGAGTGCCCCAAGATTTCTACCGGAGAAACAAAGACAAGAACGTGCATCAACCCCTATGCGTAGATTACCCCAATGTCACCTCGGGAATTCGCGAGTTGAGTGCCAAAACATATATCAAGTGAATAAAAATAATACCCCATTGTCACCACGGGTATTCATATGCAAGATATATATCAAGTGCTCTCAAATCCATAAAAGTATTCAATCCGATAATACGAAAGCTCTAAGGGAAAACTCAATTCATCACAACAAGGTAGAGAGGGGAAAACACCATATGATCCGACTATATTAACAAAGCCCGCGATACATCAAGATCGTGACATCAATATTATCTACCAAGAGATCTTTAACCATAGCAATACTAGGTTCAACCTTAATTTTCTCAGAAGGTGTAGGTGTTCTAGTATAACTCTTACGAACCACAGTTGAAGCTTTATCATGGTCCTTTATTCTAACAGGGAATGGTGGTTTCTCAATATAAGCGGTGGGAACAATAGGATCAACATTATAAGTAATAGTTTCTTCTTTAACTTTAATAGGTTCAACTAATTTAACTTCAATGGGAGGATGATATTTAAACCAATTCTCCTTAGGGAGATCAACATGAGTAGCAAATGATTCACAGAAAGAAGCTACTATCTAAGAGTCAAGTCCATATTTACTCCTAAAATCACGAAAAGCATCGGTATCCATAAAAGATTTAACACAATCAAACTTAAGGTTTATACCTGACTCCTTACCTACTCGAGATCCCAATCTTCAGAGTTACGTTTAACTCTTTCCAATAAATCCCATTTGAATTCAGTATCCTTCTTCATATAGGAACCAGTACAAGAAGTATCGAGCATGGATCGATCATTATGAGAAAGCCGAGCATAAAATTTTGAATAATAATTTCTCTTGAGAGCTCGTGATTGGAGCATGAATATAACATTGACTTAAGCCTCCCCCAAGCTTGAGTGATACTTTCTCCTTCACGAGGCAAAAAATTATATATATAATTCCAATCACGATGAACCAGATGCATAGGATAAAACTTCTGATGAAATTCCAATTTCAATCGGTTGTAGTTCCATGATCCGATATCATCCAATAGCCTATACCATGTCAATGCCTTCCCCTTCAAAGATAAACGTAACACCTTCTTCCTGACAACATCCTCGGGCATACCTGCAAGCTTAAATAATCCACAAACTTCATCCACATAGATTAGGTGCATATCGGGATGTAATGTTCCATCCCCTGCATAAGGATTAGCTAGCAGTTTCTCTATCATACCCGAAGGAATTTAATAATAAATATTTTCAGTAGGTGCAGTAGGTTGAGGAGCAACTAATTGTGGTTCCGATCGAGGTGAAGATACCCCGAACAAACCCCTCAAAGGATTATTTTCCATAGTAACAAGTGACAGTAAATTTCAGCACACTATATAAATGTTTCCTTACGAAATTCCACTTACCAAAGGCGCTTCAATCCCCGGCAACGGTGCCAGAAAAGAGTCTTGATGAGCCACAAGTATAGGGGATCTATCGTAGTCCTTTCGATAAGTAAGAATGTCGAACCCAACGAGGAGCAGAAGGAAATGACAAGCGGTTTTCTGCAAGGTATTCTCTGCAAGCACTGAAATTATCGGTTACAGATAGTTGTGTGATAAGATATTTCGTAATGGGTAACAAGTAATAAAAGTAACTAATGTGCAGCAAGGTGGCCCAATCCTTTTTGTAGCAAAGGACAAGCCTGGACGAACTCTTTTATAATGCAAAGCATTCCCGAGGACACATGGGACTTGTTGTCAAGTTAGTTTTCATCATGCTCATATGATTCGCGTTCGTTACTTTGATAATTTGATATGTGGGTGGACCGGTGCTTGGGTGCTGCCCTTCCTTGGACAAGCCTCCCACTTATGATTAACCCCTCTCGCAAGCATCCGCAACTACGAAAGAAGTATTAAGGTAAACCTAACCATAGCATGAAACATATGGATCCAAATCAGCCCCTTACGAAGCAACTCATAAACTAGGGTTTAAGCTTCTATCACTCTAGCAACCCATCATCTACTTAATACTTACCAATGCCTTCCCCTATGCCCAAATAATGGTGAAGTGTCATGTAGTCGACTTTCACATAACACCACTAGAGGAAAGACAACATACATCTCATCAAAATATCGAACGAATACCAAATTCACATGATTACTTATAACAAGGCTTCTCCCATGTCCTCAGGAACAAACGTAACTACTCACAAAGCATATTCATAATCATAATCAGAGGAGTGTTAATTATCATTAAGGATCTAAACATATGATCTTCCACCGAATAAACCAACTAGCATCAACTACAAGGAATAATCAACACTACTAGCAACCCACAGGTACCAATCTGAGGCTTTGGAACCAAGATCGAATACAAGAGATGAACTAGGGTTTGAGAGGAGATGGTGCTGGTGAAGATATTGATGGAGATTGACCCCCTCTCGATGAGAGCACCGATGGTGATGACGATGGCGATGATTTCCTCCTCCCAGAGGGATGTTTCTCCGGCAGAACAGCTCCGCCGGAGCCCTAGATTGGTTCTGCCCAGGTTCCGCCTCGAGACGGCGGCGCTTCGTCCCGAAAGCTTCCTTCCTATTTTTTCCAGGGTAAAAGACACCATATAGCAGAAGATGGGTACCGGAGGCCTGCCAGGGGGCCCACAAGGTCGGGGGGCGCGCCCTACACCCTTGTGGCTGGCTGGTGGCCCCCTTTGGTACTTTCTTCTCCCAATATTTTTTATATATTCCAAAAACATGCTCCATGAAGTTTCAGGACTTTTGGAGTTGTGAAGAATAGGTCTCTAATATTTGCTCCTTTTCCAGTCCAGAATTCCAGCTGCCGACATTCTCCCTCTTCATGTAAACCTTGTAAAATAAGAGAGAATAGGCATAAGTATTGTGATATAATGTGTAATAACATCCCATAATGCAATAAATGTCAATATAAAATAATGATGCAAAATGGATGTATCAACTCCCCCAAGCTTAGACCTCGCTTGTCCTCAAACGAAAGCCGATATCGATAAGTATGTCCGCATGTTTAGAGATAGAGGTGTCGATAAAATAAAATACGGACATGAGGGCATCATGATCATCTTTAGAACAACAACATATAATTCCGTATAATTTCTTATGCTAAAGTAACAATTCATTCACAAGGTAAAGTATGAACCAGAAACGTCATTGAAAACTAACAAACTATGATCTCAGTCATTGAAGCAATTGCAATTTATCATAACATCAGAAAGAGTCAATTTAAGAGCTTTTCAGCAAGTCACATACTCAACTATCATTTAATCTTTCACAATTGCTAACACTCACGCGATACTTTATGGGTACAAAGTTTCAATCGGACACAGAGAAAGATAGGGGCTTATAGTTTCACCTCCCAACTTCTTACCTCAAGGGTAATGTCAACAATAATACTTTATGAAAACCTACATCCGAGTGGATATATATATCAGGATCTCTCCAACACATAGAGCTTGCCAAAGGAAAAGGTGTAAAAGGAAAGGTGATGATCACCATGACTCTTGCATAGAAGAGAAAAGTAAAAGATAGGCCCTTCGCAGAGGGAAGCAGAGGCTGTCATGCGCTTTTATGGTTGGATGCACAAAATCTTAATGCAAAAGAACGTCGCTTTATATTGCCGCTTGTGATAAAGACCTTTATTATGCAGTCCGCCGCTTTTATTTCTTCCATATCACAAGTTCGTATAAAGCTTATTTTCTTCACACTAATAGATCATACATATTTAAAGAGCAATTTTTATTGCTTGCATCGATGACAACTTACTTGAAGGATCTTACTCAATCCATAGGTAGGTATGGTGGACTCTCATGGCAAAACTGGGTTTAGGGATGTTTGGAAGCACAAGTAGTATCTCTACTTGGTGCAAAGAATTTGGCTAGCATGAGAGGGAAAGGCAAGCTCAACATGTTGGATGATCCAAGACAATATAACTTCTATTCGGATATAAGCAAATATAACTCATTATGTTGTCTTCCTTGACCAACATCGACTTTTTAGCATGTCATATTTTAATGAGTGCTCTCAATTACAAAAGATGTCCAAGATAGTATATTTATATGTGAAGCCTCTCTTTCTTTATTACTTCCTATTAATTGCAACAATGACCAAAACTAAGTTTGTCAACTCTCAACAACTTTTATTCATCATAATCCTTATATGTGAAGTCATTACTCTCCATACACTACAAAAAGAATACACTTCCGCGATGATACATGTTTGTCACAGTAGGTCGCGTTTTTTGTCATGCATGTACATCCATGACAAATTTATGACAGAATCAAGATAGTCATACCTGTGCTGTCGTTGAAGTGTTCCATGACATTACCAAAATTATCATCACGGAAGTGTCCACTTCCATGACGATAAATCGCGCGTCACAGAAGTGCTTTCGTCAAGGGTGACAGACACGTGGCATCCACCGTGACGGAACGCCGTTAAGCTATTGGGTCCGGTTTGGATCCGATAACCCGTTAACAGCCCCGACCAATGGGGATTTTCCACGTGTAAAATCATCATTGGCTGGAGGAAACACGTGTCGGCTCACCGTTGGGACAGATGTCATCCACTCATTGGACCCAAAGCGCCTATGATACGTCGACACGTGGCACGGCCCAACAGAGGCCCATTCCTGTGAAAAGGCCGGCCCGTTTGACTTGGTCAAAAGGTGGCGGGCCGGCCCATGACAAGCCTGTTAACGGCCTGTTAGCATATAGCGCATTTACAGCCCGCGAACCCAGGGCCCGTTTACGGCCTATCCGAATTAGGCCCAGTAGCGTCATCTGGGCCGTCCAATATAATTCCAGTCCGTTTTAACTTCCGGCCCATGTATGGCCCATGAGGTCTTTTGGCCCATCTGAGGCCCTTAGTAACCCTCGGCCCGTGGTAAAACTGGCCCGTGATGAACAGTGTATCACTTTATACCCATTAACGGCCCATTATACCGTTGGGCCGTTTCCAGCCCATGTTATCTTTCGGCCTTCTTAGGGCCCATTTATTCTTTGGCTCATTTCCAACATTCGTTTACTTGCGGCCCGTTACAGGCCTTTTCTGCTTGTGGGCCAAATTCAGCCCGTGGATACAGTCGGCCCGTTTGTGGCCCATTAATCTGTTGGGCCATTTTCATAGCGTCATCAAATACGGCCGTTTAACGACCCGTTATGGTCAGCCCATAAAACGTACGACTTCCACTCTAGCCTGGTTTACGGCCCCTTATACGGCCCGTACAAGGCCCATAGATGAGACGGCCCGTAGAAGGCCCATTAACCCGACGGCCCACAGAAGGCCCATTAACCCGACGGCCCACAGAAGGCCCATTGACCCGATAGCCCATAGAAGGCCCATGGATCCGCTGGCCCATGGAAGGCCCAATCCGACAGCCGATAGAAGGCCCACGGATCCGACAGCCCATAGAAGGCCCACGAATCCGACGGCCATAGAAGGCTAGGGATCGTCCGTCCTGTAGATGGCCCATGGAACGTACGGCGTGTGGAGGGCCATGGTCACTACAACGTTTGGGCGAGTTGGCCCCTGTTTGAACGATATAGCATATTCAAAGAATTATCCTACTCTATACTATCACCTCTAAAAAACATACACTATACAATAAAGAGACTAAGGCATAGAAACGTAGAATAATCCTACACTATACAATAAAGAAATTACAGTCGATTATACCCACTGGGCATTATGGTTCGGCACCAGTGATAATAAAGCATACACAAACAGCAAATTACATACACTGGGCAAATACAGCTCATACATCATGGACGCGCATCAACATAACTTACCATTTGAACTATAATCTCTTCAGAAAATAGGATTGGCCGGATTTAGATAGCAGAAATTTTAGTCTGCAAAATCTCCAATTCCTTTGTTGTTACCTCAGTGTCTTGTTTCATTTTTTTGACTCCTACATCTAATACCTGCATATCTAGTCTCAACTTGTTGATTGTACGTTCAGAATCATGTACACATTGTCTTGCCACCTCTAGTTGATGCTCGAGAACATCAGCACATTCCAATTCCAATCCATAATCATTCGGTAACGGCCATGCCGCACTGCTCGCAGATCTTTGTGTTGATGTCACTTCATCCTGAAATGTTTCTGTAAGTACACATGACTAGGGCAAAAATATAGTTACAACAGTGAAGCGAGCAAGACAGACTATTTTGTACATGGCAAAACATGACTAACAATAATGTTACACGTCATGAAGCATAAGCAGGTGATATTTTAAAAATTATAAAAAAGGTAGTCTGTGCAGCCTGCATACAGAAATCTCTCTTAGCTCACCAGAGGAGCATGATGTTGGGGCCCAATCCAAAGCACAGACAACTTACAAATTTAGATAGCACGTTGCGTAGAAGTAAGCAAGCTGTTGGCCATTCTGTAGCTCAATTAAAGTCTTAGGGAGCATAATGAACAGCAGAGGATTTCATACAAACATACTACAACAAGCAAAACTATGCAATCATTAGCCTAATATAAACTAGATTGTGAGCCTCATTCAATAATAGTTGGTTAATAGACTTCAAAGCTTCAGGCACACTTCGGCAGAGTAATTAAATGGTAAGGCCTTTAATTATGTCAACTAATAGTTATACAAGTATCCAACATCAGGCATCATTCTTTGGGCATCTCATTAACTGAGGACAAATAAAGCAATTGAAAAGATCAAATTAACTATGCCTGAAACAAACAAGGAATTGAACTGTTGAGTTGGATACAGTGACTTACCTTAACAGGTTGAAGAGGCTCAGCGCAGCTCCTACTTCTCTTGCAAGGCTCCTTCCTAACATCTTGTACATGGAAATCCTCAATCTTATCTTCATTGCACCCCCTCTACAAGGTGACACAAACTAGTTACTCGTCTCCTTGGAAGATAAATATGCATACTTTCCAGTCTGTGAACACAAAAGGATGAGATTATAACAAAACAACACCACATAATGAAACATGCCGCATCTCTTGCACTTGCACAGAATGAAATGAGCATTTACTATGTGTGCACTATGTAAAAACTAGGCATACCTTCGAACTGGACCTCCAGGTACTCTTGGAGAGCCTACTTTAGTGTACATCCAAACCTTTATGTCACCTATGAGTTAGGAAAGACCCCACTACAGCAGCCCTTAGTGTTTAAATCGTTGACAAGCTCTGTTAGAGTGTTAGGTCAAGAACAGCAAGTAATCAAAGCAAACAGTCCTAGTATGGCTGGCTGATGCAAACAAGCAATTGGACAGATGTGTGAGCAAATCATACATATCAAGAAAAGAAGCAAAGAAGGAGGCTTAAAGACCATCACTTGACTGACCAGATTTAAGGGGCATTTAAACATCATGTGCAACGTATGAACTAACATAAACATTGCATATTCCAGATTCTACAATGGAATGCACATGTATTAGGTTATGCCATGTATGATGATGCCTAAATATACACTATAGCAGGCAGGAGTGATTCATCATTGCACGCACAATTGAATTGCAGGTTAAGGGCCAGTTCTATTCCGCCTTTTCAGGGCTTATTGTCAAAATAAGCCATAAAAGATGTAAAGAAGTCATTTTGAGTTATGGGCTTGGGCTTAACTAATTTTGCTTTGGAGGGGGGTGTTTCGGGTAGAACCTCACTAAAAATTGAAGGGAAGGGGAATAGTGAATCTGTTGTCTGCCTATATTACACTCAAAATGCAACTGGTGACTCCCGCGTCACACCTCACCCTCAATTAAAAATAAACACGCAAGCGTTCATTGCCCTGCCCGCTTGCATCTCCTCTCCCATTTCCCTCTACCTTGATCCCCTGCCTGCAGCACTAGGGTTCCTCCAGCAAGCCGTCGCCACTGGTCCCATCTGGCCTGGTCCTGGATGATGCTTTGTCCAGCTAGGCTACATGGCTGGCGGGTAGGGGCAAATCTCCCTGGCTGCTCCTCCCTCTGGTGCCGCCCCTCATTCTCATGGTCTCCAGCAGCTGCTCCACTGTGGTACGTCCAACGCACTACTCTGGCAGGCGCTGCACAACTATGGCTGATGCCACACTGCGATAGAAGGCACCTTATTCCCCCTCCCCACTTCCCAGGCCGTGGCCTTGAGGTGCTGTTGAAGGATGAGCTCATCCAACAAGGTGAGGATCTCCTCTGATTTTTTGCCAAATTTTCATTCTGATCCACTATACAATGAATTGCTATGAGCTGCTTCTGCTGCTGCTATATGATGCATTGCTATGAGCTGCTCCTCCTGCTGCTATATGATGAATTGCTATGAGCTGCTGCTGCTATATGATGAATTGCTATGAGCTGCTGCTGCTGCTATGTGATGAATTGCTATGAGCTACTGCTGCTATATGATGAGTTGCTATAAGTTGCTCCTGCTG